>NC_045542.1:167654969-167954969 GCF_009769535.1 Thamnophis elegans | reverse complement strand
CAAACTGCTCAGATAGTTAATAAATGGTTCTCCCAAACTGGTGCGAACCAGCTGAATCCCACCACTGGATGGGATTGAAATTGATATGGAATGGAAGAGGTCCATTTTGGGAATAAAAGAGGCTCCCTGAAGAGATACTGTTGCTTCTGTATTCAAAAGAGTTTCTGTTCTGCAAATGAGTTGCTTAAGATAAACCTTTTGTCTCTCTCTTGACACCAAATATTTTAATAAAAATCTTAAAAGGCTGTCTTTTCCAGCAAGGGGGAGAAAAGTATTCCTAATGGTTGCTTCTTGTTATCACTAACGTCTTTGATCTGGGAGTTGTTGCTTCTTGACTTAACTCTTAAGTAGTACTGAAAATGTTGGGCTAGATTTGTGAAGACCCAAAATAATAATTGTAATGGGAAGAATCTGAGCAGGAAATGCTAGGCATACACCCTTAAGATAATGAATACCAGGCAGGCTGTTAAATAAATGCACTGCTTTATGATAAATAATATTTATAATATCAAATTCGTTCCAAAAATGAAGATGGTTCACAGGAACTCGGATATAAGATCAGCAATGAATCGGGACTGAGATGAGAAGGTGAATTTAATTGGTAGGACTTGTCTGGGCTAGAAAGCAATGTAGAATTGGGCTTGGCAAGTACTTGGGTGGGAAAGTCACAGAAAATCCCTGGGTTGCAGACTGGACTGGAGAGATGCAAAGCATAACTGATCAATATAAGAGCAAATGTTCTTGCCAAGAAAATTCCATTGATATGTCCATAAAATGATGAGAAACTGAGGGTTGCTTCAACAACAAAAAAATGGAAAAAATGACTTGAGGGACTCTTCATCTAGTGAATCAGGAAAGCCAATCTTGGGAAGGTCATAATTGAGATCAAGAGATTCTTTTATAAAAGGCTGCAATTTTTCTTATTGATGTTATTCTGTCAGAGTTTGTTGTATAAATTCAAATCCAGAAGCACACACAGATAAGAGATGCAGCAGGATTCATTAACGTCTTTATATACATAAGAATAGATGAATAAATGTACAATACCAACAGGTGGTTCTTCCAAGTAAACACAAGGCAGGAGAGTTACAGGCAAACATAAGCAGTTAGCTTCATTTCAGCAGATAAGCTGAGACAGACTTCTAGTTTACTTCTCAGAGCAGCAGACTGCTTTCTTCTTATGTTTCTGTTTCAATTTTCTGCACAGACTCAAATCTGTTTAAGCTCCATTGGCTGACTTCGTTGCTATGCCTATTCATTGACTGAGTTTGTTCCAAAGGTGGGTTGCTGCCAGTTCAGCCCAGTTTGGCCGAATCAGTAGTGGAATTCAGGCCTGAGTCGCAGAATTGGCAACAACCCAGGCCTCCCACACGGCTGCGTGGCCACCACCATTTTAGATTTTAGTGACTGCGCGTACGCAGTTCACTGTACATGGTTCGATGCATGTGCACAGAACCATTTACATTGAAAAGTTCACACACATGCAGCACACATCCGGTGCATGTGTGTACATTGCATGCGGGTTGCGAACTGGTAGTAATACCAACAGCAACCCATCCCTGCCTTGTTCCCATGTCTCTCCCAATCATGAATATTTTAACATATTTTTACCATGGCAGCTTCATTGTTTCCTGCAGAAGACCCAGTTTCGCAACAGTTCCATAGCTGGGGTATATTTGGACAAGAATGGTGAGCTGGCAGCTGACTTTGACATTGTGAACTATGTGGAATTTCCAAATGGATCTTTTCTTCGAGTAAAATTTGGAAGTTTTGCAAGAGAGAAATCACAGGAACCCATATTTTTCATGGACAAAGATACCACTGTATGGGCCCAGTGGTTTAACAAGGTAGGAAAAACCAATTCATTCACCATATTTCTATTTTTTTTAATCACCAGTATTAATAAGTATAACACATCCTCTGTGCATTTCATTTACAAGTATAAGTGGGAATCTCACTGTTACCGCACAGAAACTCTCCCTAAAGTGTGTGCGTGTGTGACATAATGGTATTGTTTTCAGTTCAAGTATACACACACACACACACACACACACACACACATATATATATATAAGATTTTTACAACCCCCGGTAGGCCCAAATATGGGAGGAAGATCACTACTTCCATTCTCTGTCCTTCAGCTCGTCACAAGAGACCATCCAGGCAGAAAGCCAATATTTTTACTGTTGCCTTTTGTTACCTTTTGTTTTTTTTGTTGCCTACTGTTACATTTTGTGTATATATATAAATATAATGTAACAAAAAGGCAACAGTAAAAATATTGAGTTTCTGCCTGGATGGTCTCTTGTGACGAGCCGAAGGACAGAGAATGGAAGCAGTGATCTTCCTCCCATATTTGGGCATACTGGGGGTTGTAAAAGAAATCTAATAGATACCTTTCACCCTGGCTTCGCTGATAATGGATAAGAGCCTGTGGCCTAATGGCTAAGAAGTCTGCCTAGTATGAAATATAGGCCAGGTTCAAATCCCAGTAAGGGTATGGCTAGCTGATGAGAGCTAAATAGCTTGAAATAGATCTATACTAGTCTCCCTTTATTTATTTATCAGCGCAAATACAACAAAATGTAACAAAAAGGCAACAGTAAAAATATTGGGTTTCTGCCTGGATGGTCTCTTGTGACAAGCCGAAGGACAGAGAATGGAAGTAGTGATCTTCCTCCCATATTTGGGCACACCGGGGGTTGTAAAATAAATCTAATCTATTTATCTGTCTGTCTGTCTGTCTGTCTGTCTGTCTATCTATCTATCTATCTATCTATCTATCTATCTATCTATCTATCTATCATCTATCTATCTATCTATCTATCTATCTATCTATCTATCTATCTATCTATCTATCTATAGTGTCACAACCCCTGGTATGCCCCAATTATGGGAGGAAGCTAACTGCTTCCATTATCTGTCAATCGGCTCGTCACAAGAGTCCATCACGACAGAAACCCAATATTTTTACTGTTGCCTTTGTTATATTTGTGTTATATTTGTGCTTTATTTATTTATTTATCAGCAAAAATATAACACATATTTATGTATGTATGTATGTATGTATGTATGTACGTACGTATGTATGTACATATGCACACATGTGGACGTGCACGCATGTGTGCGTGCGCGCACACACACACATATGTGTTGCATTTGTGCTGATAAATAAATAACGGGAGACTAGTATAGATCTATTTCAAGCTATTTAGCTCTCATTAGCTACCCTTATTGGGATTCGAACCTGGGCTGTTTTTACATGTTAGGCAGTTGTATTAGCCTCTAAGCCACAGGTTCTCCTCCCTTACCAGCTGAGCCAAAGAAATGATTAAGTGTTATGTCAAAGCATCTGGTATACCCAAATATGAGAGGGAGCTGGTTTTCTGCCTAGAACGCTCCTAGGGTGGAGCTGAAAGGCAAAAGGGAAGCAGTATGCTCCCTCCCATATTTGGGCATACCAGGTGCTTTGACATAAGAATTAATATACAAATAAATATACAAATATACAAATAATATACAAATATACAGATATACAGATATACAGATATACAGATATACAGATATACAGATATACAGATATACAGATATACAGATATACAAATATACAAACATACAAATATACAAATATACAAATATATAAATAATATACAAATATACAAATAATATACAAATATACAAATAATATACAAATATACAAATATACAAATATACAAATATATAAATAATATACAAATATACAAATATACAAATGTACAAATGTACAAATATACAAATATACAAATATACAAACATACAAACATACAAACATACAAATAATATACAAATATACAAATATACAAATAATATACAAATATACAAATAATATACAAATATACAAATAATATACAAATATACAAATATACACAAACACACATGCAGAAATAATAAAACTAATAGAAGAAAATAATAAACTAATATAAAACCCACCCATCCTCCATCCTAGTGACAAAACATCATACGAGCCATTTAATGAGGTCCATCCCACTCTGGGTTCCCCAGGCCCGCTGGCAGAACCAGCGCCTTCCAGAAGGGCCATTCTAATCTTTGAGGGAATGATGTTCCAGAGAGTGGGAGTTACCACAGAGAAGGCCCTTCTTCTGGGTCCCACCAGGTGTATCTCCCTAGGGGATGGGACCTGCAGCATTCCTTGCCTCCCTATTTTAATGGGTCTGGCAAGAGATAGTCCCTGCATGAAACACTATTTATTTTTATTTTTATAACTCCAAATTGCCTACTTTACACCTTGGATTGGGGGACCAACAGTCCCAAGATTCCTATAAAATAAAACCTATAATGAATAATAGAAAAGACAGGAAACTAAGGCAGAATTTTGTAGGAAGAATTGTTTTTGGGAGGTTTTTAAACTATCATGATTCATTTCTCAATTTCATAATGTGAATAAAGCATACATTATACAGTAACCTGATAAGGATTGGTCATAAGAATGTTCCCAATTTTGCTGTTTTAATGTTAAACATATTTAGCCTATTATCTGAAATTCCCATTAGGATCTTACTAGTTCTGCTTTAAATAAAGGTAAAGGTTTCCCTGCTACTCATTCCTGACTCTAGGGGCTGCTGCTCATCTCTGTTTCTAAGCTGAAGAGCCAGCATTGTCCAAAGACATCTGTGTGGTCATGTGGCTGGCATGACTAAACGCCGAAGGTGCATGGAGTGCTGTTACCTTCCCACCAAAGTACTCCCTATTTTTATACTTGCATTTTTTCCATGCTTTCGAATTGCTAGATTGGCAGAAGCTGAGACAAGTAATAGGAGTTCACTCCGTTATGTGGCACTAGGGATTCGAACTGCTGAACTGCCAATCTTCCAATGAACAAGCTCAGCGTCTTAGCCACTGAGCCACCGTGTCCCCTGATTCTGCCTTACTATTCCTTTATTCAACAAAACTGTATTTATTTATGTTCCCCATTTTGTTTCTTCTGCTTAGAGTCTGCCTCCTTCCAGGTGTGTGGAAAGTTGTCAATCTGGATTTTTCAAGGTGGGTCAGGAAGGGAAGCCTATTTGCTGTTACGACTGTGCTTCCTGTGCAGAAGGCACCTTCTCAAGTCAGGAAGGTGGGTGAAAAAATCAGCAGCAAAAGCTTTTCTCTGAGTGAGATAGGCACTGAAGAAATATAACAATAGATAAATAGTTTCTGTAAATATTTTGCCCCTATGTTGTACTTTGCTTGTTCTGTTCATGAAACAAATGGTAAGAAACTGGGATGAGGACAATCCCTCATTAGTCTCAGTTCATACCTAACTTTTTTTTTATGATTATTATTCTACTTAGGCAGATACCCTAAAACTGGAGTGTCAAACTCAAGGCCTGGGAGCTGTATCCAGCCCATGGGGTGCTTAGATCTGGCCCATGGGGCTGCCCTGGAAACAGCAAAGGACTGGCCTGTGGTGCCTCTACCAGCAAAAATGGAGCTCCGGAAGGCTGCACGCAGCTCTCTTGAGCTCCAGTTTTAGTTGCAATGGCCTCCTGCAACCCTCTGCCAATGAAAACGGAGCTTCAGAGGACCGCAAGTGCGTGGGCCACCACAAGCCCCCTGACACAAGTAATGTCGAGCTGGCCATGCCCACATTGGCCATGTCCACTCGGCTTCCCGAGGTCAAACATGACCCTGATGTGGCCCTCAAAGAAATGTAGTTTGACACTCCTGCCTTATAAGATTTTCTTGTTACTGGTATGGAAAAAAATAAACCAGAAAATATTTAAAATGCCGCTCTTTCAGATGCAGATTATTGCACCAAATGTCCAGAAGATCAGCATCCAAATAAGGAGCAAGATCAATGTCTCCCTAAAGAAATAAGCTTTCTCTCCTATCAAGAATATTTGGGAATTATTGTGGTTTCACTTGCAGTCTTCTTGTCCTTCATTACTGCCTTAGTGTTAGCAATATTCACTAAATACACAGATACTCCCATTGTCAAAGCCAATAATTGGAGCCTCTCCTACATCATTCTCATCTCACTCCTGTTTTCTTTCTTAACAACCTTCCTCTTCGTTGGACGTCCAAGGAAAGTCACCTGCCTTTTTCGACAAACAGCCTTCAGCATAATCTTCTCAGTTGCTGTTTCTTCTGTCTTGGCCAAAACTATCACAGTTGTGCTAGCCTTCCTGGCTACAAAGCCAGGAAACAGGATGAGGAGATGGCTGGGGAAGAGCTTTACCAACTCCATCATCCTTTGTTCTTCCAGTATTCAGGCGGTCATCTGCAGCATCTGGCTGGTGGTCGCTCCTCCATTTCCTGATTCTGATATGCACTCCCAGTCAGAAGAGATTGTGCTTGAGTGCAATGAAGGATCTCTTGCCATGTTTTATGTTGCTCTTGGTTACATGGGCCTCCTGGCCACCATCTGCTTCATAGTGGCTTTCCTGGCCAGGAACCTCCCTGGGACCTTCAATGAAGCCAAGCTGATCACCTTCAGTATGCTGGTCTTCTGTAGTGTCTGGGTATCTTTTGTACCCACCTACCTGAGCACCAAAGGGAAGTACATGGTGGCTGTGCAGATCTTCTCCATCTTGGCCTCCAGTGCTGGCCTGTTGGGCTGCATCTTCATCCCCAAGTGCTACATTATTTTAATAAGACCAGATCTGAATATAAAGGAACAGCTAATAGTGAAAACATAAACAATTCATTTTCTGCATTTTCCCTCTCTAGATCATAAATTCACATACTTTCTCTCCTATCTCTAAAAAAATATTTGTATCAGACTTTAAGTTGTGTGGACTTCAATTTCCACAGATTGTAACAATAATGTCAGATGGGAATTCTCAAGTCTATATATTTGCCAACACTGGCAAATGCTGTTCTAGAAAATTGTTTAATATTAGAGGCGCAAACTAGAAAGCATTTTCTCTCTGTTTACGATAGTGTCTTTACTTCTCTATGGCTATTGTCATATTATTTTTACTATTGTCTCTTCTGAAGCATATTCACCAAATGGTAGCAATTCAGGGTCAAATCAAGTTTTATTTTCATTGTAATATATATGTGATTCTAAACAAAGTTGCTTTTGTAAATTAAATGTTATGTGAATCAAATAATTTTAATTTTGTCAGTTATTTTGACAATTCCATTGTGGATAGTTCCTAAAAATAGTACAATTCTGAGGGAAAAAATTCAGTGGTTTATTCCAGAATCTGTTTCTTTTGTGCACAGTTGTCTTAATAAAGAGCTGTTGTTTGTCATTGGGGCCTGAGTCTCATCCATTTACCTGATCTAATAATAACAATTCAAAGAAAATAAAACCCACCTCAAATCAACTCAAATCACTTTAGGTCAAATGAAGGGACCAGCTAGGAGTCAGCCTTATTTCCACAGAGAGTTAGTTTAAAAATTTACAGAAGTGTGGGATTTACACTCATTTCTTTCTGGTAGTTCAGGGGTGTCAAACTCAATGTCAAGTTTCCCAAAAAATCCCTAATTCATTCATGAGTCCTGAGCCAATTTCAAAAGAAAATTAGTCATTTATTAAGAGCATTCATTTTGGCAATACCTTTTTGCAGTCAGATCTGAGCATTATTTGAATTATAGCTGAACTTTACCCCGTTCCTTCCATCCCCTCAGTCTGTGTCATAAATCATATTCCCAAATGAGGTGCACCCCTCCCAAGTTTGCTGTGGTAATCTGAGATCCTATTCTAGCTGAAAGGATGTGTGGAATGTGCTCCCCACATTTTCCTCACCAAGGCAACTTTAGGAGTTGACACTCAATTTCATTGAAGACCACATCAGGGTGGTATTTGACCTCGGGAGGCTGGGGTGGGTGTGGCTGGGGTGGGCATGGCCAGCTTGATGTCACTCATGTCTGGGCCACCTGCAGTGGCCTGAGTAGTCAGCCAGTGAAAACTGGCTCCCAAGCCCTTTTTCAGCTGTGACGGCCTCCTGCAACCCTCTGCCAGTAAAAACGGAGCTTGGTAGGACCACATACGGCTCCTCCTGGGCTCCATTTTTGCTGGCAGAGCCACCGCAGGCTGGTCCTTTACTGTTTCCAGGGTGGCCCCGCAGGCCGGATCTAAGCATCCCGGGGCCTGTTTCTGGCCCCTGGGCCTTGAGTTTGGTCAGGCTGATACTAGCTTGAGAAGATGATTCTATAGCTATCCAAGGCAAATGCCATGAAGGGCTTTATAGGTCAAAATCCGTATTTTAGATGGGACCCTGAAACCAATTAGCAACCAAATAAATGTTCCCAAATGTGGTGCTCCCAAATGGGGAAGCCCAAAAGTATGTGTGCTGTTTTGAATCAACTGCAGTTTATGAATATACTTTAAGGCAGTGTTTCTCAACTTTGGCCACTTGAACATGTGCAGAGTTCAATCCCAGGCTTGAACCCTGACTGAAAAGGATCTAGATAATTTATTTTATCTAGGTTCTTGTAAAGGTGGTCCACCACCATATTATCAACAACTTCCTACTCCCCCTCCCCCCAAAAAGGACAGGTTGGACATTTGTCAGGAGTTGTCTATCATCAATGAGTCCAGTGATGACATCTTCAGGAAGGGCCTTTTTCATGCTATCCAGCTCTTCTGGAACAAGCACTGACAATTCTGCAGGCCCAAATGGTCATTGCTATTCCTGTTGCCGATACAACTGAGAAGGACAGTGAACAACTAGCAAATGGCAGAAGACAACTGAGATGACGTGCTATCTTCAGAGGCCAAAAGTCACAGGAGTGCCACATAAAGCATGCCAAGCCTCCAGTCACCCCCCACCATATCTATCTAGGAGGAATCAAGGCTATAGTGATTCCAAGTGATTTTACCAGCAAAAGTTTGTGTAAACTGGCCATAGTGACCAGTTGTAAGAATGTAGGGTTATTTTCCCCTAAAAGGGAAATGAAACACCTTATACAGGGCTGCTAGACATAAATTGTTCAATGCAATAAGGAAAGATAGGTAAGCACTTAAATATAGGCCTATCCCCATGATGGCGAACCTATGGCACACATGCCACAGGTGGCAAGCAGAACCATTTTTGAGGGCACACGAGTCATTGGTCTGTCAGCTCCAGTATACATGCATGCACTGGCCAGCTGATTCTTGGCCTTGATTTTCAGCTGTTTTTCAGGAGGGAAGCCTTGTGAAACCTCTGGAGGGATAAAAATGGCCCAACATGCAACCCGGAAGTCTGTTCCTGAACTTCCAGTTTGCATGTTGGGCCATTTTTTTGCCCTCCCCATGCTTCAGGAGGCTTCCCTGAAGCCTGGGTAGGGTGAAAAAGGGCCCATCTTGGCCCACCTGTGGGGGGTTATGCATGCTTGCATGGGGGGAGGGCATTGCATTATGGCCATGGGCACGCATGACCCACCTATGTTCTTCCCACTTTTGGAACACCTTAACAAAAAGGTTAGCCATCACTGGGCTACATTGTATATTTCTACTGTACAGATGAACTGAAATGTCAGTATTTTGTACAGGTCATGTGGGACAGAGTGGGGATAGTGTTCTGACTTAAGCTTCCCCAAAAAGTACAAAGGAGAATCCCGGTCCCGACAAAACCCCTTTTATTAAACGAATGTGAATTCCTCTCATTCACATTCAGCAAGGCTTGGCAAACAGTCTTTCAAAGGAGTAATTATGACTACAGACCTTATCTATCTTGGAAAGCTGCCATGTAAATGTTTTCCAAATGAGGTGCTGTGCAAGACAAGACTGAGCACAGAATTTCTGAGATTCACGGATAGATTTTCACACTCCTGAAATGAATCTAATGACCGAACGAACGAATGGTTTCCCGCAAAAGCCCACTCCCCCTTCACTCCTTTTTTATTTCCTATGGGAGGGGCCAGTCACCTTCCACCTGTGACTTTACTCCCAAGTCGAACCTGCTTTCTGAGTTGTTCTCTTCTTCTATTAGCTCTGCGCATGCACACACTGGGAACAGGCTCCAGCTGTTCCTCTGCCTCAGTGGTGTCTAGCTCCATAGGCACCTGATCACTGCCTCAGCCCCATCTCTGCCTCTGATTCAGAGCCCATGTCTGAGCCTTCCCCAGCCTCCAGGACTGGCCCATGCTCCTCCCCAACCTCTTCACTGTCCGACTCTGCTGCCAGCTCTGCGAGCCACAACAGATAGTCTGAGTACTACCCACTCTGCTGCCCACTAGCCTCCCTCTCTTTGGCCTTGCATCTGGAGTTGAGGGCTCCCAGAATGATTGTTCTGGGGAATTTG
Organism: Thamnophis elegans; assembly: GCF_009769535.1. Classification (NCBI taxonomy): domain Eukaryota; kingdom Metazoa; phylum Chordata; class Lepidosauria; order Squamata; family Natricidae; genus Thamnophis; species Thamnophis elegans. The sequence continues at coordinate 167,944,748 of NC_045542.1, read as the reverse complement.
AACACGCATGTCAAACATGCTTCTTCATGAGCACCTCAGGAATTAAGAAACTCCTGGTTTATAGGCCTGCACCTTACCCACTACACCAAACTGATTTTCTAGAAAGAGTGCAGAGAAGAGCAACAAAGATGATTAGGGGACTTGGGGATAAAACAAGAATGGTTGCAGGAACTGGGTATGCCTAGTTTAATGAAAATGGGAGGCATGATAGCAGTCTTCCAGTATCTCAGAGGCTGCCCAAAAGAAGAGGCAGTCAAGCTATTCTCCAAAACACCTGAGGGCAGGACAAGGAGCAATGGGTGGAAACTAATCAAGGAGACAAGCAACTTAGAACTAAGGAGCAATTTCCTGACAATGAGAACAATTAATCAGTGGAACAATTTGCCTCCAGAAGTTGTGAATGCTCCAACACTAGAGGTGTTAAAGAAGATGTTGGATATCCATTTGTCAGAAATGGTGTAGGGTTTCCTGCCTAGGCAGAGGGTCGGACTAGAAGACCTTCAAGGTCCCTTCCAACTCTGCTTATTCTATTCTATTCCTAATACGTGCTTTTACTTACATTTTAAAAGTGTGTTTTATTGTAAACTGCCCAGAGAGCTTCAGCTATTGGATGCTCTACAAAGTTAATAAATATAATAAAATAAATATTTATCTGTTCTTATCCAAGCCTTCAGAGCTATGCGGTCAGATTTCCTAAAATGCTACTTTGCATTGGAATCCTTCTCTGGGGTGAAAAGCTAGCCAAAATCTCTCCATAAAATCATCAGAGATGAGCGAACAGCCTCCAGCACCTTTGAAAAACATGTTTTCCTGGCTTCACAGAGCAAATTCTGGATGTCACAGAGTTAAAATCAGTATGGATTAATGAATCTCCGGAGACTTTTCCTATGACGGCCTTTGACATAAACACCAGAACAGAGGGGACATGAGATGATATCTTGACTCTGAGTCTGAAAGGACAGTACTATAATTGCTCCAGAACTGACATTTGAGACATGTCCATCAGAAGAACCTCTTCCCTACGATCCACTTCAGAGATAAGTCTTCTTCTGGTTCACCCAGCATCAGGAGAATTGTCAATCCCGTTCCTCATTGTTTTGGACAAGTAAAGAGCTCAGGAATATAAAGAGGGAATCTTCTCCTTATTCTGCTTCCTGCTTTCTCACATAACCTGTAAGATGCTGAAGGCAAAATGCTCCTTAATGCCATCACGGAATGTACGAGACTGGAAATATCATTTCCAGCCAGGGGATTATCTCATTGGTGGAGTAATCTCTGCAAGCCACGCTATACGTCCCCTTTACAGTTTCAGTGCAAGTCCCTCCAGTCAAGTTCTTCTCTGGTGAGTCAATTTGAAATGAGACAAAATGAAATTCAATGTAGAGAAAAATAAAGTCTTACACTTAGGCAAGAAAAGCGAAAAGGACACATTTTGTACTGAGAAGGTTAGCAGGATCTTGGAGTCTTTGGTTGGCAGGATGATGTCTCTGCTTTTTAGTATGCTATCTAGATTTGCCATAGCTTTCCTCCACAGGAGCATGTGTCTTTTAATTTCTTTCCATCTATCTATCTATCTATCTATCTATCTATCTATCTATCTATCTATCTATCTATCTATCTATCTATCTATCTATCTATCTATCTATCTATCTATCCATCCATCCATCCATCCATCCATCCATCCACCCACCCACCCACCCACCCACCCACCTACCTACCTACCTACCTACCTACCTACCTACCTACCTACCTACCTATCCTCTTGATCATTTAATCAACTTTCTCAGTGGTTCCTTTTTTCAGATGTTGTATATCATCTTCCTGAATTAAGAACTTTACTTATTTCCATATAAGTCAAAGAAGCAAGAAGTAAATATGACATTGACATTGAGTTTGGATAGTGATGTGATCCACCATTCATTTATGTAGGAAATTAAAATGGGATAACTGGTACCTCTTGTCCTTCTTGATTGCCATCCGTGAGATCAACCAGAACCCTCTGATCCTACCCAACATCACCCTAGGTTACAATGTCCATGACAGTAGCTTCAATGCAGAAGTAAATGCTGAAAGCTTGCTAGGCCTACTTTCTGCTGGGGAGGCAAATGTTCCAAACTACAAATGTGGAAGACTGAAAAATCCGCTAGTCCTCCTTGAAGGCACCGATTCTGACCTTTCCTACCATATTGCAACCATGCTGAGCATCTACAAAATCCCACAGGTAAGAATGCAAACTGGCGACTTCTAGTACTTGGTACATTTCCATTCTGGAATTTGCCAGAATCATCCCAAAATAGGAGATATTAAATGATGGACTAGAGATAAAGTATTTTTAAAAGAAAGTGGTGAGTGTTTTTATACAGGTTTCTTCTCTAAAGGCAGAAACATGTCTTTTGTTTGTTCATCTGTATTTAAAATAAATTTTTAAAAAATGCAAAAGTGAAAAAAATTCATTGGAGGAAAATGAAAGAACATAGTAGAAGCTCGATGTTTAATTTGATATGTTTATATTACTTTCTATTTCCATCAAACAGTCTGTGATCTGGGTACAGTTATTTCAACAATCATAATCCACATATTTGTTGTTATATTCATCACAATGATATTAATAATATAACTATATAGTAATATAATTACAATAATACATTACATTATCTTCAAATTCTCTCCACATTGACATTTCTTCTTTTTATATCTCCTCTTTTCTAACTTCTGTTTCTACTGTCTATTCGTTGATAAAATACATCCCGCCTCAAAAAATATTCAGTTAGAGTTAAAAAATGCCAAAGTGCAAAAAAAAAAATGCATTGGAGAAAAATGAAAGAACGTAATAGAACCTCAATTTCTTTTTGAAACACCTTAAACTCTTTGAAAAGCTGTCATCTGGCTCTAGCTGTTGATGTGCTTTGTCCTGTAATCTTATGGAGTTTCTCCACGCAAAGCACATTATGCAAGGATACTGTATCTATTTATTTAAAGTATAAATTAAAATAAATTCCACTATAGCTAGATTGCTGAACCAATATTGGGTATATTTTTGTGGAGGACAGATGGGGAATAGGGAATGATGATGTTAGTCCTTCCAAACATCTGGTCTGATTTAAGAATTGTGGTTAACTGTGAATTTTTAATGTTGTATGCCACCTAGAGAGAATGCATATGAATTGGGGTCTCTACATAATAAAAGGACAAGAGACCAATAGGCCATAGTCTACACTAGGAAGGAGAAAAAATATTCTAGAATCATCATCTTCTTCTTTTAACAACCCCATAAACTCTTGCGGGGGTGGAATATGGCCAACTGAATGGAGCTAACAAGAGTGTTTTAATGGCCAGATGCCCTACCTGTTGTCAATGTGGAGTTTTGTTCAGCAGATACATTCTCAGTTTGCTCAGAAAGAGAAATATCTGCCTCTTCCTCCATCCTGATTGTGAAGAGAGAGCTCTAGGCCATTGCACCACTCTAGGAAAAAAAAAAACATTCTAAAATACAGTGATGGGAACCTACTTTCATAAACTGGCAAAGTTATATGAGTGAATCCAAGACTAGACTAGAAATGTTATGTCTTTCTGTACTAGTCTATATTCCTACCTAGGAGGAAATATTTATCAATTCCTCCATATAATCATGAAGCAAATTCATGGGCATCTGTGGGCAAATTCTTTAGCTGTTTCTCAAGAAGTTGAACAAGTTCCCATTCTAAAGGCGTTTGTCAAGGCTCTTGAAGATGGTGAAAATGGCATGAAATTCTCAGAACCTTCTTCACTTAGAAAAGATAAGAAAATCCTAGTTTGTTCTTGACTTATGACCGTTTAATGATATTTTGAAGCTATGACCATACTGGAAAAAAGTGGCATGACCTGTCCTTAAAGTTATGCATTGTATTGCTCCCACATGTGATTGCAATTTGAGTGCTTGGCAACTGGTTCGTATTTGTGACAATGCTAAGTTTTGCTATCATGTGGTTGCAATTTGCAATTTTCCCAAACAACTTAAAAAACAAAATTAATGGGGGGAATTTACTGTTGTCATTTTCTTAATGACAACACTAAAAAATGGTTGTAAATTTGGGTTGTTCTGATTGAGGCTTCCCAAGAGCATGAAGCAAACTCCTTGTCCCAACAAAAAAAACCCTTTTATTAATTTACTGTGAATTCTGCTCATTCACAACCAGTAAAGTCTTTCCAGGGAGGATTTACAGTCACACACCTTATCTGGCTTGGAGAGTTGCCTGGCCGATATCTGCAAAACTTGGCAAAGAGTCTCAGAGAGTCACAAACCAATTAAGCGAAATAATGGTCTCCTACAAACTCCCCTCCCCTTTTGCTCCTCTTTTATTTCCTCTGGGAGGGGCCACTCATCGTTCACCTGTGGCTTTACTCCCAAGTCAACCCCTGTTCTTTAGCTGTTCCCTTTGTCTGGCAACTCTGCACATGCGCACACTGGGAACAGGCTCCAGATGTTCTTCTGCCTCACTGATGTCTGTTTCTGAAGGCAGCTGATAACTGGCATATGGCCCTGGCCCTCTCTCTGCCTCCGACACAGAGCCTTCATCAGAGCCTTCCCCAGACTCCAGGACTGGCCCATGTTCCTCCACAACCTCCTCACTGTCTGAATCTGCTGCCAGCTCTGCTGGCCGCTGGCAGGCCACAACATAAGTCTAATTACAAGATGACTAGCTTAATGGTTTTAAATTGAGGATAAACTGTGTTTGTTTGTTTATTATATCTTATCCAATTCTAAATTAAAAAAAACTCTTTTCACTTGAAGCTGGTGTTTCATGAGAACAAAATCTATTGCAGAAATCCATCTGTAAGAGAGTGCAACTGTCAACTCCTAATATTGCCATAGTGAGAGAAGGGGTGGAGTGCATTTCAAGCATACTTTCAGCTAAGGGTGGATCTCAGATTACTGCAGCAGGCTTGGGAGGGGTGCACCTCATTGGGAAATGTGATTTATGATGCAGATTGAGGGGAGGGAAGGAACTAGGGTAAAGTTCAGCTATAACTCAAACAAAGCTCAGATCTGACTGTGAAAAGGCCTTGCCTGTGGTGCTCCCAATAAATGACTAGTTTTGTATTGAAACTTGGCTCGATACTCATGAATCAATTAGAGCATTTTTAGGAAACCTGACAGCAACTTAATAAAATTTTGAAATGTCCAAAGAAATACTTGAATTTTTTAATATATTGTATATCTGTGTTTTCTCTGCAAACAATTCATATATATAACCAAATGCCCTTCTTTGAAAAGATGGAGCCCTTCTTTTCATTGTGGACATTATATTCCAATTACATTTTTTGGTTATAAAAATGCAAATTTTGATTCCATCAGTCATTATAAATTTCTTCCATTTTCTCCAGATCTCTTACGCTTTTGTTTCCGATGATATGAATGATAAAACCTACTTTCCTTTTTTCTATCGAATGCTCCCAAAAGAAGGAATCCAATATACAGGATTTGTTAAAGTGATCCATTATTTTCGATGGACCTCAGTGGCTCTTGTTGCTCCAAAAACTGATAATGGAGAAAGGTTCTTGAAAACTCTAACAGCTTTACTCTTGCAAAATAATATCTGTGCTCTTTTCTCACACAGTATACCAGGGTTTCATAGCAATGCACATGAAATACCCTCTAATGCATACTTGCAATGGAAAGAAGTCAATGTATTTATATACTATGCAGAGTCAACTTTGCAAAGTGGTTATTTCTATGGGATGGAAATGATAGACCGAATATTTCAATTTTTGATAAACAATTTTTCCGCCACTGGAAAAATCTGGATCATCACAGCTATGTGGGATCTCACCGTGGCTTTAAGACGCAACACTATACGACATGCTGTCAGCATTTTCTCCTTCTCTATCCACACAAAGGAAAGGATGAAATATGAAAATATCAATCATCTTTTGTCTTCAATCGCTGGCTTTGTTCGCAATACTTTTACGTGCTCACTTGAAAAGCATCCCTTTACTGTAAAACACTGGTTGAAATGCATGGAAAAAGAACACCCGAGAACTCTAGTACAGGAGGAAGTTGAAGGCACCCTTTCTCTTGACAACTATCACATTTACAACACCATTTGGGCTGTGGTACAAGCTTTAAGTGAAGCCTGCATGTCCAGATCCAAGAAAAGGGTTCTGAAAGAAGGTGGAAAGATCTTTGAATTGGAAAGGCTGTCACCTTGGCAGGTATTTCTTTATCCGCGGAATAGAATGTTCACGTATAATGTCACTTACAGAAATTGATAAGCAATAGCAGTAGCACTTAGACTTATATACCGCTTCATAGTGTTTACCCACTAAGCAGTTTACAGAGTCAGCATATTGCCCCCAACAATCTGGGTCCTCATTTTACCGACCTTGGAAGGATGGAAGACTGAATCAACCTTGAGCTGGTAGGACTTGAACTGGTGAGATTCAATCTGCCAAACTGCTGGCAGTCGGTGATCAGCCTGCAGTCACTCTAACCACTGCGCCACCGTGGCTCATAAGAAAATACATAGCTTATAATGAAAGTAAAGTCAAGATCCTCTTGAGACAAGGTTCCAAGCATCCAGAATAGATTGTGATTTTTTTCTCTTTTGCCTACCTTGTTTATATGGTAGGCCAAACAGATGTACAATACAATACAATACAATACAATACAATACAATACAATAGCAGAGTTGGGACCTTGGAGGTGTTCTAGTCCAACCCTCTGCCTAGGCAGGAAACCCTATACCATTTCAGACAAATGGATATCAAACATCTTCTTAAAAACTTCCAGTGTTGGAGCATTCACAAATTCTGGAGGAAAGTTGTTCCACTGATTAATTGTTCTAACTGTCAGGAAATTTCTCCTCAGTTCTAAGTTGCTTTTCTCCTTGATTAGTTTCCACCCATTGCTTCTTGTTCTACCCTCAGATGCTTTGGAGAATAGTTTGACTCCCTCTTCTTTGTGGCAGCCCCTCAAATATTAGAACCCAGCTATCATGTCTCCCCTAGTCCTTCTTTTCATGGGGTATGGGGACTAGGGATATGGGAACTAGGATCATAAAAGTTGACTGGAAAATGTTATCAATTGGATCTTCCCGATCTGGAATCTCAGGATAGGAATATTTCTAATGTTGGGCTATTTCTTCCACTTTTATCTTGAAGAAAAATATTTGTAATTCATGGGTTAAAATGAAGTGTCCTTAGTGCTCTCTGAGCTTGGTTGTTTTCTTGCAGATATTTCATTACCCAAGCTAGATAAGATCCTCAGAATGCAGCCATGTGGGTAGTAAGTGGTGCCATATGCATGGTAAACACCAGCAGTGGGTTTCATATTTTGTCACCACAGGTTTGCCACGTGTGTGCTTGCCTGCTCAGCTACCGGTTTAGGTGAACCTGTCTAAACTGGCTGAATACCACCTCTGGTACACCCAACATTACTCCTGCTTCAGCTGCCCTAGTTTCGAGGTATAGTTCAAGATGATGTTGGTTCCCATATGTTTGAATCCCTAGTGCCGCATAACAGAGTGAACTCCCATTATCTTGTCCCAGCTTCTGCCAACCTAGCAGTTCGAAAGCATGTAAAAATGCAAGTAGAAAAATAGGAACCACCTTTGGTGGGAAGGTAACAGCGTTCCGTGTGCCTTTGGCGTTTAGTCATGCCGGCCACATGACCACGGAGACGTCTTTGGACAGCACTGGCTCTTCGGATTTGAAACAGAAATGAGCATTGCCCCTTAGAGTCAGGAACGACTAGAACATATGTGCAAGGGGAACCTTTACCTTTAGCTAATCTAAATTGTGTGGCACAGAGGATCCCCCCTCCTCTCTGTTCACTTACCTTTGCAGTCCATTTTTGACACTCTGTGCATGCGCAGATCTTGTGCATGCGTGGAAGTGGTGCGTGCAAGCAAAGCTATTGCATGCATGAACACCCACATGTGTGCTCACATTGCTACTGAACCAGTGGCAAAGGTAAGTTGATTTCACCCCTGGCCCAGAGGGTATCATAATACATAACCCAGCCTTTCTTGGATTATGTTTTATATTCTACTCATATAATATGGATGCATGGCAGGAGTTATTCTTTCCATTTCAAATTAAACATCCAGCTCTACATCTTCTTACCTCCAACCATTTCTTTCAGGTCAGTCTCATTCAACTTCCCTGGAAGTTGATGAGTGTCCAGACATTTTCTTAGAATAAAATGCTATTTATCTTAACGTAGCTCTTAGGTATTCCTTGCCAGTTAAATTGATAAGCCCTTTTAGCTGTAGTTCTTTACTCAGCCAACTATTTCTGAATAGGAATTATGTTTATATGTATTTCATTGTCCTTCAACATCTTCCTTGAGGGATGAAAAATTGAATTAACTAAGAGAAATATGAACAACATAACAGGTGAAAAACACATCTTTGAATTTTACAACATATGAGGGGGGGGAGTTAAGATAGGGATAGAAATAAGAGGGGAATCAGAGGAGGTATTCAGCAGGTTCTGACCAGTTCTGGAGAACCGGTAGTGGAAATTTTGAGTAATTCGGAGAACCGGTAAATACCACCTCTGACTGGCCCCACTCCCATCTATTCTCCGCCTCCCGAGTCTCAGCTGATTGAAGGGGGGAATGGGGATTTTGCAGTAACCTTCCCCTGCCTACCAAGCCATGCCACACCTACCATGCCACACCCACAGAACCAGTCATATTTTTTTTGAATAATAGTATGAATGCATGTTTGAACCAGTAGCAAAAAATGCTAAGGTTCACCTGAATCAGTAGTAAAAAAATGCTTTCAAAAGTGAAAAGAAAATGTTCTGATGATTGCCTGGAACAGCTGTGAGCCATGCAACCATCGGAACCCCCCCCCCCACTTTCTAGAGCATTTTTTTCCTGCCGGTTGTGATGAATAGGTAGGGAAAAATGCTTTAAAAAGTGAAAAAAGTTGGCCATGCCTACCCAGTCATATGACCCCCACCAAGCCACACCCACAGAACCTGTGGCAAAAAAAATTAGATTTCACCATAGATAGATAGATAGGTAGGTAGGTAGGTAGGTAGGTATAGGTATAGGTATAGGTATAGGTATAGGTATAGGCATAGGCATAGGCATAGGCATAGGCATAGGCATAGGCATAGGCATAGGCATAGGCATAGGCATAGGCATAGGCATAGGCATAGGTATATGTTCTGACACCCCCCTTGTTCCACACCAAAGCACGCTCTGAGCCAGAGATAAATTACAGCATTTAATTAACAGACAAACATGTCCTTGACAGCAACCCAGCACAGACAAGCTTGGGCAGCAATAAACACAGAAAAGGCTTGGCAGCAATCCAGCCTGGTGGCCAACCAGCCTCTCTGCGCCCTGCTCGGAGTCGGAACCCTGTCCAGGATCCTCCACATCTTCCAGAGCCGACTCGCTGTCAGAGCTGGTGGCAGCTCCAACAGCTCCTGCTGGGCCACAACAGATATAGATATATAAAGATAGATATCTATTTTTATATAAATAGATAGATAGATAGATGATAGATAGATAGATAGATAGATAGATAGATAGATAGATAGATAGATAGATAGATATAGAGACAGAGACAGAGACAGAGACAGAGATAGAGATAGAGATAGAGAGATATAAGGATATATAAAAGAACAGAAACAGGGTCTAGAAATGAAGGCTAACAGTAAAAGGCATGCATAAATACCATGACATAATGGAAATGGAATGTATATTTAGGAGTAATAAGACTGTATCTTTGTGTTTTGAAATGTATGATGCCCAGGTACCACATTCACGCATTGATATGTATAAATAATATAAAATAAAAATTTGATTAAAAAGACCCATCTTCCTTGAAATTGGGACAATTTCTTTAAAACTGTATTCTGTATCAGCCTTTTCTACTTGGTGCCCTCTAGAACTTTCCACTGGCAATTGAAGGAACCACACAGAGAAAAATCAAGGCAAACCATTTCATTCTTCTGGCCAAGAAAATTGCAACAGAGATATCCAGGAGTAGAACTAAACTTGAAAATCCTAATGTCTTTATAGTATCAGAAATCCTAAATTTGAAAAAAAAAAGGATAGCAATAGCAGTTAGACTTATATACCGCTTCATAGGGCTTTCAGCCCTCTCTAAGCGGTTTACAGAGTCAGCATATCGCCCCCACAGTCTGGGTCCTCATTTCACCCACCTCGGAAGGATGGAAGGCTGAGTCAACCTTGAGCCAGTGAGATTAGAACCGCCGAACTGCAGATAGCAGTCAGCTGAAGTGGCCTGCAGTACTGCACCCTAACCACTGCGCCACCTCGGCTCTTAACTTGAGCCAAGCCTTTTCATTTTAAAAACAACACCACTGTATTTTTCCTATCATGCCAGATTCATCCTTTCCTGCAAAGCCCTCATTTTTACAACAGTTCCCTGGATGGGGTATATTTGGACCATAACCAAGAGCTCGCAGCTGACTTTGATATCATGAACTGGCTGAATTCTCCTAACAGGTCTCTTGTCAGAGTGAAATTTGGGAGTTTTGCAAGAGGGAATTCCCAGGAACCCAAATTTGTTATCGACCAGAATGCTATTGCTTGGCCCAAATGGTTTAACAAGGTATGAAAACCACTTGATTCATTTCAGTTCTGGTTTTTTTGTTACTATCATTCTGAGAATGTCTATGGAGATTCTCAGTCATCCAGATCATGGTTGTCCCCAACGTGCTTTTTCAAGAGGCAACTGTCTTTCTGGTTTTTCTTTGAAGATTTTTGCTTCTCATCCAAGAAGACTCTTCAGCTCTGACTTGATGGTGGGGAATGGAAGGATTTATACTCCTTGCAGACAGCTGGACATTTGCATTATTTTAGAGAGTCATTAAGGTTACCTGGAGGTTTATCTGTGTCATCAGGGTCACCTGAGTGGTGCAATTGGGTGTGGGCCTTCTTTGAACTGTTGAAAGGACTGTTTTGTAGATTGGAGATAGGTGATGTCATATCCCTCCCTATCTGTTGAGAAAGGGCTGTTCAGTTTTGACATAGATGGCATCTTTGACCCCTCTTTCAAATCAATGGTCTTCTCTGTCCAAAATTTGAACTTTGCTCTCTTCAAAAGAGTGGCTTTTGTCTTTTAATACAAAAATACTACTGAACCTTGTCCTGATGGGTTTGTTCTCCTGTGTTGTGACATACGTTTATGCAGTGGTTTTTTTGTTTCTCCAATGTACAGATCTGTGCATGGTTTACTGCACTGTACTGCATATATACCATGTTGCTCAGTTTATATCTGGACTAGATTCAGATTGAGAATGCAAATAACCCAGCTGTCTACAGAGAGTATAAATCCTTCCATTCCTCACTATCCAGTCAGAGCTGAGGAAGCTTCTTGGATGAGAAGCAAAACATCTTCAAAGGAAAAAAAAAACCAGAAAGTCCAGTTGCCTCTTGAAAAAAAGCACCTTTGGGACATCATTCTGAGCAGTGCAACACATGCTCAGTGGAGTGTTTGCAAAGAATCTAGGAAGTATTGCAAAATTCAGAATAGTTGCAAAGAATCTTTCCTAACCCATGTTCCTCTCCTTATTCGTAAAACTCAGATGAAACTGATTATGAACAGTAAAAATAAAAATGCACAGAAAGTTCATAGGAAGACATAATTTGCTGTTTTGTTTATGTATTCAACTTTAGAGCATCACAATCATTCGCCACTTGATCGTTCAGAAGTATAAACAATGCCAGATTAAGATACGGTAATAAAATCATAAAAATAATGTTCATAATTATCTTGAAACAAGAGTAAGCAATTCCTAAGACGCTACATTATGTAAAAATAATAGCTTGTTCTGACCTAGACTTCCTGGAACAGTACAAAGCACACACTTAGTCCCCAAAACCTTCTTTTTATTTCAACAACTGTGAGTTATGTTCATTCACAACCCGTAATGAGTCACAAATAGTTTGTAACAAGTCTGACAGAAGTCTGCCAAAGTCTTTCGGGATAAGGCTGATAAGCACCCAACTTTATCTCCCTTTAAACGCTGCCAAAGACCTAATTGGCAATTAGCTTTGCAAGGCCAAACGGAGCACAGAGTCAATTTAAATCAACAAGAACAAACACATTTGCTTCCTGCAAAGGTTCACATGCTTTTGCTCCTCCTTTATGTCTTATAGGAGGGGCCAATCATCTCCAAGCCTTACTCTCGAGTTGCCTGTTTTGTCTTAACTGTTCTTGCCTTCTGGCATCTCTGCGCATTCACACACTGGGAACAGGCTCCCCCTGTTCCTCTGCCTCACTGATGTTCGACTCTGGAAGCTCCGGAGCCAGCACATAATTTCCAGATAGCCCTGTTTCCCTCTCTGCCTTTGATGCAGAGCCATCGTCCAAGCCTTTCCCAGACTCCAGAACTGACCCATGTTCCTCCCCAACCTCCTCACTGTCTGACTTTGTTGCCAGCTCTGCAGGCTGCCAGTGGACCACAACATAAATAATAAAAAGGTATTGTAGAGGAACTCTCTTTAGAAAGCTAATAGGTTCAAAGCAAAGTCTGATTTCTCATATTCTATAGCAGAGCTGTCAAACTTGTGGCCCATGTGCTGTATACATCATATGCTGGCCACACCTACATCTGGTTTAATGAAGGGGGGAAAAGTCATGGTATGTCACGTGATGCCACTGTGATGCCACAAGTTTGACACCCCTGTTCTATAGCATGGGGACAATAACAGAGAAGAACCTCCCTCTAGCCTTGATCTCTTTGATCTCATAGCAAGAGATAACTTCAAGCATACGTAGTTGTTGCAGTTAAATTGGCTTAGTTTTGGTTACAGACTTTAGGTGAAACCAAGACCTACCTGAGGTCTTTCCCCCTTTTTTTCTTTGAGAAGTAAGCCCTAAGTTATATTCTTTTATGTTCCTCTTTTTTGTGCTCAGAATCTGCCTCCCTCCAGGTGTGTGGAAAGTTGTCAGTCTGGATTTTTCAAGGTGCAGCAGGAAGGGAAGCCCATTTGCTGCTATGACTGTGTTTTCTGTGAAGAGGGGATTTTCTCCAATCAGGAAGGTGGGTAATTTGAGAGGAAATGGCAGCCCTTCATTAAGAGCACTAATGCTTCTTTACAAATCTTGGCCCTGTATCTAAAGTAAGCATAACATGTGTTCTTATCAGTAACTTGTGTGAAGATTCCACCTCTGCCATCTACTCTTCCTGGGCAGTTTTTCCAAACAAACCAAACATTTTAAGATATATAGAGGAGAAAGATCATGGTTGATGAACTGTGTCAATAAAACCTTAATTAGCCTATGTTCCTCACTACTATTTACAATCATAAAAATGTTCTTGGTGTTTAATAAAAATGGACAGTCTCAAAATTTATATTTCCTGTTGGCTTTTCTATAACTTTCATGTATGGTTGTCAACAATCCCACTGCATTAAACAGCAAAAAACAAAAAAAAAAACCCAACAACAACAACAACAACAAAAAAAAAAAACCAAAAACCAAACCAAACCAAACCAAACCAAACCAAACAACTCCTGGGTCATTTTGTATCCAAGAGTATAACTTTATTGAAAAACCACATGGGTACAGAAGTAGAAAAGCCATTTCTGACATTTTCACATGCAAACAGCATAGGAAAACTCCCCCCTGGACCTCCCATTGGTTGCACTTGCTTTATTTTGGAAATGGCCTTGGATGTTCCCAGGTGATATCCTTGGGGTTTGGGACTGTCTCATACTTCCAGGAAGCACACTTGCATTACCGGGCTCCCTTCCAAACCTCCCGTACATTTCAATGCTTTTATTACCCCCCCTCCTGTTACTGTTGTCTGGTTGTGAGCAGGGTTGCATAGTGGGTCAACCATTACACTGGTTTAATCTTGGGAAGTATAGCAAAAGATAATAGACATTACTATTTTTTCTCCTCAGATTCAGATCATTGCAGGAAATGTCCAGAAGATCAATATCCAAATAACTTGCGAAATAAATGTTGTCCTAAGGAAATAACTTTCCTGGCCTACAATGAATATCTGGGGATCCTCTTGGCTTCAATTGCAGCCTTCTTCTCTTTAATTACAGCCTTTGTGTTAGCAATCTTTGTGAAGTACATAAAAACTCCCATTGTCAAAGCCAACAACCAGACCCTGTCGTACATCCTCCTGGTCTCCCTCCTTCTTTCCTTCTTGACCTCTTTCCTGTTCATTGGCCAGCCAACGAGAGCCACTTGCCTTCTCCAACAAACTGCCTTTAACATCATCTTCTCAATTGCTGTCTCTTCTGTCTTGGCCAAAACAATCACAGTTGTGCTTGCTTTCCTGGCCACAAAACCAGGGAACAACATAAGGGGATGGCTAGGGAAAAGATTGGCCAATACCATAGTACTGTGTTCTTCTAGTGTCCAGGTGGTAATCTGCAGCATCTGGCTGGGAGTTTCTCCCCCATTCCTTGAGTCTGACATGCACTCCCAGACAGAAGAGATTGTGCTTCGGTGCAATGAAGGGTCTGTTTCCATGTTTTATGGTGCCCTTGCCTACATGGCTTTCATGGCTGCCATTTCCCTCATGCTGGCCTATCTGGCCAGGAATCTCCCTGGGGCCTTCAATGAAGCCAAGCTCATCACCTTCAGCATGCTGGTCTTCTGCAGTGTCTGGGTGTCCTTTGTGCCCACCTACCTGAGCACGAAAGGGAAGTACATGGTAGCTGTGCAGGTCTTTTCTATTTTGACTTCTAGTGCCGGTCTACTGATCTGCATCTTTATCCCCAAGTGTTATATTATTTTACTAAGACCAAACCTGAATGCAAAGGGACAGCTAATTGGAAAATCATAAATCAACCGTCTTCTTTCCTTATTCATTTTTAAAGATCATATTTTCATGGATAGTCTCCCTGATCTCTAAAAACATAAGCAAGACATCACACATTTGTAGATTCTATCTTCAAAATTCTTTCTGGTCATGCTTTAATTAATGATAGAAGAAACTTAGAACTAAGGAGAAATTTCCTTGACAGTTAGAACAATTAATCAGTGGAACAACTTGCCTCCAGAAGTTGTGAATGCTCCAACACTGGAAGTTTTTAAGAAGAGACTGGATAATGTTGAAGATTATGGTTTAATGTTCTTTATAATGATTTTGAATTAGAAAAACAGAGTGGGAAGGGAACTTGGAGGTTTTCTAGCCCAACCCACTTTCTAGGCAGGAAACCCTACAGCACTTCAGACAAATGCTTATCCAATCTCTTTTTAAAAACTTCCAGTGTTGGAGCATCCACAACTTCTGGAGGCAAGTTGTTCCACTGATTAATTGTTCTAGCTGTCAGGAAATTTCCTCATGGATATCCCCATGAATCCACTGGATTCATAACTGGCTGACCAAATACAGTCAATGTGTAGTCCTCAATGGAACTGCATCTACATGAAGGGAAGTATGCAGTAGGATGCCCCAAAGCTCTGTTTTAGGCCCAGTACTCTAAAATGTTTTCATCAATGATTTGGACAAGGGGATAGATGGGGAACTCATCAAATTTGCAGATGACACCAAGCTAGGAGGAATAGACAACAGTGGAACAACTTGCCTTCAGAAGTTGTAAATGCTCCAACACTGGATGCTTTTAAGAAGATGTTGGATAACCATTTGTCTGTTTCCTGCCTAAGCAGGGGTTGGACTAGAAGACCTCCAAGGTCCCTTCCAACTCTGTTATTCTATTCTATTCTATTCTATTCTATTCTATTCTATTCTATTCTATTTACCCTGTTTATTCCTCCAAGAGGACTGTGGATTCACTATCTGGTTGAAAATGAACCACTGTCTTCTTGAAAGTTAACTTTCTAGGCTCCTGTTACATTTTGTTATCTGCAGGAAATGGTGCTTCATGGATATCCTTTGTCAATTGGGTTCAACAATTTAATGCTACAGTACAAATGGCGAATACCCCTAGGCCTAAGATAGATATGTTAGAAAGAATTGTCCTCTATGGGGAATGGAGGAAATTTTAAAATAAATGTCACCATTTTAATTGTTTCATATGTATTAATTGTATGAGAAAGAGTGATAGAAATAAAGGCAAAAGTTAAGAGAAGTTGCAAGTCCTTGTCCTTGCCAACAACTGGCACCAGAAACATGGTTACTAAGTGAAGTAAAACCATGACCCTACTTCTGATCTTACTTCAGCTTTCCATGGTACATACCGTCTAATAAACACTGAAATGAACCTTGATTATTTGCTTTGGATCCTGAATGAAATGAAACTGATATTAAAAGTGGGATTCATAATTTTTTAGCTGGATAACAATAGGCCACCCAATCGGATGAAACTTGTGGTGAGCTTGATCCCTTATCCCTTTCCTTTGTTACATAGGAGCACCATTTATGACTGTACATAAGGTGACTGTGTTTATTTTAGGGAGGAAATTTTATACAATTGGTGTAGCCCCTTTCCAATCCCATTCTTAGTTGTGGTGGCCCTGCTGTGAACATCATTGACAATGACGAAAGATGTCCAGAAAGCAAGGTAGAATTTGGCTTTGGGGGGGAGAGTGTGATCCTTCTGTTACAAAGAGAAACTGCTCCCAAGATTCTGCTCACCCTCTCTTTTCTCTTGTCCCAAAGATGCTTTTTCAGGAGGCAACTGGACCTTTTTTTTTTGGAAGATATTTTGCTTCTCAACCAAGAAGCTTCTTCAGCTCTGACAGGATAGTGAGGAATGGAAGGATTTATATTCCTTGCAGACAACTGGTAATTTGCTTTCTTTTAGAGCATGGATGTCAAACTCGATCATGTCACATGATTTATCATGATGGTTTTTTTGCTTTTGCAGAGCCAGAGTGGATGAGGCCTGTGTGCAGTGGTGGGTTTCTAAAATTGTTCGATCCTATTCTGTGGGTGTGGCCTCCTTTGTGGGAGTGGCTTGCTGCCCATGTGATCAGATGGGAGTGGCTTGCTGTCCATGTGACCGGATATGAAGATGCCAATGACACTGTCAGAACCACCTTAAATTACCTCACACACAGCACTGGCATGCATAAGAATATGATGTAAACTTGTTTTTTAAAAGGCATATTTGGTTTGCGTTAAAACAACTTCAACACACGCAATGTTCTGATTGCACCACAAATGCAGTAGTCATCCTTACCTTTCACAGAGGCACTGAGTTTTATAAATATGAGCATGACAGTGTAGAATAATCATATCCAAGGACCAGTGGTGGGTTTCAAAAATTTTTGGAACCTCTTCTGTAGGTGTGGCCTGCTTTCCAGGTCCACTGATGGAACCTCTTCTAACCGGTTCGGTAGATTTGACGAACCGGTTCTACCGAATAGGTGCGAACTGGTAGGAACCCACCTCCGCCTGTGTTGACGCATACGGCTCATGCAGCACGGGTTTGATAGGCCTGTTTTGGAGCTTTGTTGAAGGCCTTTTTTAGAGAGTCATTGAAGACTCCCTTTCGTCTTGCTTCATTCAATGATGTGGCCTTAAGTGCTACCGGTAGTAGGCAAAGAGGGAAATATAAAATGGTGCTCAGAGCAGATTGTGAGCAGTGATGCTCACAAGAAGGAAAGTGTGTGAAAGCGTAAGAGATCATAAACAGCTGATCCTTTCCAGTACAGAACAACCCATAACATGAATCCAACAAGCAGGGAAGGAAGAAGAAAAACATAAAAAACAACAACAAAAGATGGAAGCTGTCAAGGAGAATCTCCATATCTTGAACAATGTACCAATGTGGACTTTTCTGTCTTCAAAAGAGTGGCCTTTGTCCTTGAAATGCAAATGGTCTGCTTAATCTAGACTGAGAATATCCATATACATGTCTATCCATTTTACGATGCTGATCTGTAGCTATAATAAACCTTTGACACATCAGAATAAATGTTGATATTATTACAATTGCTATGTTTATTTTAGGTTGTTGTAGATATACTGAGGTTTTTTTGCGTCAATAATAAAACCTAGTTCTTCTTGAGTTTTTTGTTTTAAATGGGTGGTGAGGGGAATCCTTTTTTTTAACCTTAAGCAGTTGCTATTTCATTTCAGTTGGTTTATATTTAAATGTTATAGTTTTTTTTTTTTTTTTGCTCTAAACTGCTTTGAGCCTGTTAGGTTAAATAGCGCATATTCTATAGTTCATGTAATTCAGAGTTTCTAGTAGATTCATGATACATTGGCTCATATTTATTTATTTCTGGTATGTTCCAATTTATTGGACATGGATAACTGTCTACTGAGGGTGACGATGGCAGAGAGAGTAGTGTGATAGTCACATCCCTTTTTCCATCATCCAGGTCATGGTTGTCCCGAGGTGCTTTTTCAAGAGGCAACTGGACTTTATGGTTTTTCTTTGAAGATATTTCACTTCTCATCCACTGTGAAAAAAAATTAATCTCTATCTCGTAAAGGAACAAAGAGCAAGGAGACGATAAACAATAAAAAGCAGATTAATTTAAGATAAGCTTTTGCAAAAGGATTCTCAATCATGAAAGATAGAAAGAGAATGTCGGACAGGTTTGGGTACAGAGTTTAAATACAGTTTTGGGGTAACAGTTCACTTCCTTAAATGTCTGTGTTACATAAAGTCATATTACACAATGCATGTTATACAACACCTTTGGCAAATAGTCAACCAGTTTCCATCCATAATCCCCTTTAACAGAAAGCCCCCAATTGCTTCCCACCATACAAGGAAATAATTAGATCACAACAAAATTATCAATCCCCTTATGTCAGCACTGTGAGACTGATGCCAGCACTTTCTTGGTAGGCCTCACATTGACCTGGCCAGTTCCTCCTCAGTTAACCTCACAGTCCTGGGATTCCTCTAAATGTTCTTTCTATATATGGCATTAAGCTGATGGGTGTTATAAGAGTAATGTGTTATAAAATTGCTGCTTCTGCTTCTTGTAATATGTGGAGTGTAAAATGCAATGTGTCAGGTTCTGCTCTTTTACATGAATAACCTTATTTCCCTCATCCACAAAAATTCTTCAGCTCTAACTGGATGATGCGGAATGGAAGGATTTATACTCATGGGTTTGTCAAAGACAGATCATGCCAGACAAATCCTATTGCATTCTTTGACAAAGTGACAAAATTAGTGGGCCAGAGGAATGCTGTGGATATAATTTGACTTCAGTAAAGCATTTGATAAAGTAGACCATAACCAACTACTTGATAAGATAGAAATATATGAGTTAGACAACATCACCACCAGATGGATTCATAACTGGCTGACCAACCACAGTCAATATGTAGTCCTCAATGGAACTGCATCTTCATGGAGGGAAGTATGCAGTGGGGTGCCCCAAAGCTCTGTTTTAGGCACAGTACTCTTCAACATCTTCATCAATGATTTGGACAAGGGGATAGATGGGGAACTCATCAAATTTGCAGATGACACCAAGCTAGCAGGAATAGACAACAGTGGAACAACTTGCCTCCAGAAGTTGTGAATGCTCCAACACTGGAAGTTTTAAAGAAGAGATTGGATAACCATTTGTCTGAATTGGTATAGGGTTTCCTGCCTAAGCAGTGGTTAGAATAGAAGACCTCCAAGACCTCCAACACTGTTATTCTATTCTATTCTATCACGTCCCATCCCATCCCATCCAATTTTCTATTCTTCCAAGAATGTGTCCTACACCAAGCTAGAGTTTGAACCAGTGGTGGGATTCAATTTTTTTTTTACTACCGGTTCTGTGGGCATGGCTTGATGGGCATGGCATAGTTTTATGGGCATGGCTTTGTGGACATGGCAGGGGAAGGATACTGCAAAATCCCCATTCCCTCCCCACCCCCACTAACCTGCTTTCCAGCTCCGTTCTCCTATTCGGGACAACAAAATAAGATCAATTGGGAGGCTGGAAGGTAGCGGGGGCAGGGCCATCCTATTCTATGCTGGTTGTCTGAACTACTCAAAATTTCTGTTACCGGTTATCCAGAACCTGTCAGAACTGGCTGAATACCACTGCTGGTTTGGACAAGTTCATCACTGAGTTCCCATCCAACTCATCACTATGGAGTTCTTACAATTGTAGCTTCTGGATAGTCTTGCAAAGCACCCTCATATAGAATGCAATATAGGAGCAAGGAAAACCTGTACAAAATATTTTATTGTTGACATTTACCACCAATGAGATTGGCCAAAATGTATCTGAACATGAATCTGACCTGCTGGAAGTGCAAACACACACACACACAAACACACACACACACACAAACACGGGACTTTCTATCATATATGATGAACCTGTCCGGAAACTCAAAAGTATTGGATTAAAATTTGGAAATGGATACAACAAATTACAGAGGAACAAAGAGAATATAAACCAGAACTCTTTCTGTTGGGAATAACCAAGGGGAAATATTGAATACATATTAATACATCTGTTGACTACAGCTAGAATAATGTTTTCCCAATGTTGGAAACAGAGTAATATTCCCCCAGATGAATTAGTAATTCAGAAAATTCTAGATTGCACAGAAATGGACAAGTTAACATTAAGATTAAAGGATAAAGAAGAGTCCGAATATTATGAAATTTGGGATAAATGGTTGCATAACAGGAATTAAGTTAATCTAGCCAAGAAACAATACAGAAATGTATAGAACTGAAAATGAATATATATGTTTTTTTATTTGTGCTGATAAATAAATAAAGGGAGACTAGTATAGATCTATTTCAAGCTATTTAGCTCTCATCAGCTAGCCATACCCTTACTGGGACTTGAACCTGGGCTATATTACATACTAGGCAGACTTCTTAGCCATTAGGCCACAGGCTCTTATCCGTTATCAGCGAAGCCAGGGTGAAAGGTATCTATTAGATTTTTACAACCCCTGGTAAGCCCCAATTATGGGAGGAAGCTAACTGCTTCCATCATCTGTCAATCGGCTCGTCACAAGAGTCCTCCCAAGAGTCCTCCCATAACACAACACCCTCCCATCACAACCGCGGGTTGTGACTCTAAATACAGTGGCATCTATATGTGTGTGTGTGTGTGGACCCATAGCTCCCACCCTTTGGCCTCTGCCTCCCAGCAATTTGCCTCCTTGTAGCAAACAGCTGTTTCAGTTTCAGCTTCAACACAGCTTGATTAACACAAGTAGCTGACTGTCAGTTGGATTGGTCTCCCGATCATCAGCTGTTTCAGGCTGCAGGGATTGCTATTACCTATTGCTCCCTTGGTACGCCCCATTTTTGGCCTCTGCTCACCCCATTTTCAGCTTCTGTGCACCTGATTTTCCACCCATTCTGATCCATAATGGGCAGAAAATGGGGCAGCAGAGGCCAAAAATGCAGCATGTGGAGGCCCATAATGGGGCTTGGTTGCTTGTGCTAATCAGGCTGTTCTGAAATTGAAACTGAAACAGGCTGTTTGTTGCAAGGATTCAAATTGCTGGGAGGCAGAGGCGGATTTTTTTCTTGTTTTCCTGCCCCAAAGTAAGATGCCTCTTATACTAAGGAGTGTCTTATACTCCAAAAAATATGGTACTTTCAAAAGGGATGGGGCTATTATCACAGTACTCTCTCTGCCATCATGACCCTCCACTGGACACCACTGACATAAAACATAGTAGCTGAAATTATGGTTGGCTAAATTTTGATTGTATTATGGGGACCTATAAAAGTACCCACAGTTGAACCATAAAGTGATATGGTTCAAGGTACCAGTGAATGCATTTAGTGGTCATTCAAGAAACACTGTACCAAAAAAGTTTCCCACTATTTTTCAGGGAATATTTTTTATTAGCAATACAGAGAATGGCAGTATTCAAAGGCCTGTAAAACTCTGAATCTGGCAAGCTTCCAAGAAAGCAGAAAAGAAGCAATGCATTTGGAAGCTAAATCTCTAAATTCCTCCATAGCAACAGAACCAATGGGACATCTGAGACATTAAAAGGATCATTCGATTGCTCTTTGTGACACTGCAAAACTTTTAATTGTTCTTGTGACTCTCTGCCTTGCAAAACAGGCAGGCAAAACTCAACTGGCTCTTTGCCGACCTGTTGCTAAGCTATTAAACCCCTTTAGGGAATTGGCATAAACATGTTTTTCTCGAGCTCTGCACCTGCGCTGACAGCTACTAGTAGGCAGAATTGAGTGCATGACAGACACATCACCTTCTTCTCCTTATAATTATCCAATTAAGGCCAATTTGCTTTGCTTGTTTCCAAAGGTCAAGCTGGTTTCTAGTGCTGACCCATGAGACCTATAATTGAGGCCCATAAACAGTAGGAAGCGACAGCCACAGAAAATATTTTGAATGAAGTTTGAAGAAGTTGGTGCAAAGTTATTAGCAAAGTGTCTTCTGGGCTGCTGAGGCCCCGAGCTGGGACTTAGAGCAACTGGGGAGCTGAACTGAGAGTGAAATGCTGCTAACTTCTCAAACTTTACTTAGAAGTGTAACTTCACGTGGAACACAGACTCTATGGGTTGACATTGATTCATGTTACACATTCCCAGAGTCATATTTTTGGGAGATTGCGGCATTGATAGGCCCTGTGCAGTTTTGGCTGACCTTGAAAGCCAACCCCCTACAGCCTGACAGCGTTCCAAGTATCATGCAGAATTAAATCAGAGTCCAAGGCAAAACGATCCTTAAAGGTCCAATTTAATAAGTCAGACATCTTGGCACATCTGTGGAATCCCAATTCTGGAAGTTACCTAGGATTCCCACCCAGTTGAAAGTTCATGATCCTATCCCCACACCCACAAATCCATCACATGGTCCAATCTTCTTTTTCCATGCTGGCATCTCCACCCGGCTGGTTCTGGTCAGGTGCAGAGATGCGGAGACAAGATGACCTTGGGCTTCTAGAAAAGAATGACAACAACAATACATTCCACAATTCTACTTCTTTCTATTCCCCCCTCCCAACTACTACACTAATGAAACAGCATAATGAAATAAGAGAGAGTGTGGCAGGCCAAAGATCCTAAAAGGGATATAACTGCAGGCTTGACACAGCCATCTTTAAGGTTCATCACAGAATGTCAAGATCTAGCAATAGCAGTTAGACTTATATACCGCTTCATAGGGCTTTCAGCCCTCTCTAAGCGGTTTACAGAGTCAGCATATCGCACCCCCAATCTGGATCTACTTGAATGGTTTATGTATGGTTTATGTACAGGTAGTCCTTGATTTACAACAGTTCATTTAGTGACCGTTCAAAGTTACAACCATTTTGAAAAAATATGACTTCTAACCATTTTTCACCCTTACAACTGTAGGAAGTTAATACCCATCCTTATCCTAGAAAATGAAATATTTTAGGAAATATTGAAAGGATAGAATATTTCCACCCAAAAAAGGGAGGCAGAAACCCATTCCCCACCATTGTCAATAGACCATTAAGGCCTGAGCCAGTCTATTGTACATTAACAAAGATCTACTTACTTCAGACAGAGCCACAATAGGAATCCCAAAGCCCTTACACCAATGGTGGGATTCAGCCAGTCCGCACCTATTTGGGAGAACTGGTTGTTAACTTTCTAAGCAGTTCAGAGAACCGGTTGTTGGAAGAAATCTTATTTTGTTTTTTCCACTTTACAGGGCTAATCCTGGAAGGAAGGAAGGAAGGAAGGAAGGAAGGAAGGAAGGAAGGAAGGAAGGAAGGAAGGAAGGAAGGAAGGAAGGAAGGAAGGAAACATTCTGGTGTTGTTTCTAGCCTAATCTTTATTGCCCTGCTTACATAAAATTCCTCTCTGGTTAACCCTTATTACACTATAACAGCTAAGGTGATGCGCCCATCGACCTGAGTGACATTGAGTTGGCCACACCCACGTGTTCACATGACCATCGAGCCATGCCTACTCAGCTGGTCATTTAGGGCAGAGAACCAGTTGTTAAATTATTTGAATCCCACCACTGCCTTACACCATCACCTTACATCATCACCCAGCAAAGGCTCAACCAAGCCTGGCACTCATGACAGCCTACAAGAGTTGCCCCTGCATGGCCTCATGGGAGTCTGTCAACCAATCAGAGTACAAGCTCAAATTCAAAAGCCCAGGGAGGACATAAAACTCAGGCGTCTCCTCCCTTTTTTCTTCTTCACCCAAAACCTTGAAGGATGTGATCTCCCTTTTCACCCAGGAGTTCCAAGGCATGTGATCCTATCCACCATTACACCAAACAGCCTCCATGTTTCCAGTGTCTTTTCCCCCACTTGGAACTGAACCCAGATGGACATTTCTTCCAGCACAACCATTGCAGCATCCCCATGGTCACACGATGACCAAATTTCAGATGCTTGACCACTAGTTCATATTTATGATCGTTGCCATGTCCCAGGGTCATGTAATCCCCTTTTGTGACCTTCCAAGAGCAAAGTCAGTGGGGAATCCAGATTCACTTAACAACCATGTTACTAACTTAACAAATGCAATGATTCACTTAACAAGTGTAGCAGGGAAAGTTGTACAATGGGGCAAACTCACAACAAATTTTTCACTTAGTCACATAAATTTAGGGCTCAACTGTGGTCGTAAGTCGAGGACTGCCTGTAGTCCTGTTGGAATACAAGTTAGAATGTATTTTGTATTGCAACAACTACAGAATTATTCAGCCAGTAGATGGCAGTGTTTGGTGTGCATCGAGGGTTATCATCTATGGGTTTTTTATTTTCTGAGGAGAGTACCTTGAGACAGTTGAAAAGCCGTTAAGCAGCAAGGCACATGGTAACTGTGCAGTGAACATTTTACTTGACCTGTATGACCATGTAACCATCCTCTGCTACCAATCTATATGGTTATTTAATAATCCTCTGCTATAATTTATACATGACTTAGAAGGGGAATTTACCAAATTTGCTGATGATACTAAGCTGGCAGGAATAGCTAACACTGTAGATGGATCTTGACAGACTTGAACTCTGGGCTCTATCTAACAAAATGAAATTCAATGTAGAGAAAAGTAAGTCTTACACTTAACCAAGAAAAACCAAAAGTACACATTTTGTACTGAGTGGGATCTTGGAGTCTTAGTGGAAAAACAGCTAAATATGAGCCAGCCATGTGTGGTGGCAGCCAAAAAAAAACAACAGAATCCTAAATTGCATTAACAGAGGTATACAATCAAGATCAAGTAAGGTGCTAATACTACTCTACAAAACCCTAGTAAAATCACAGCTAGAATACTGCATCCAGTTTTGGTCACCACACTAGAAAAAGATGTTGAGATTAGAAAAAGTGCAGAGAAGAGCAACAAAGATGATTAGGGGATTGGAGACTAAAACATATGAACGGTTGCAGGAACTGTCTAGTCTAGTGAAGAGAAGGACCAGGGGAGACATGATAGCAATGTTCCAATATTTGAGGGGCTGCCACAGAGAGAAAGAGGTCAACCTATTTTCCAAGGCTCTTGAAGGCCAGACAAGGAATACTGGATGGAATCTAAACAAGGAGAGATTCAACTCTTTGTGACAGGGAAAACAATCAACCAATGGAACAGAAGGTGCCTTCAGAAGTTGTGGGAGTTTCATCACTGCAGGCTTTCAAGAGGAGACTGGACTGCCATCTGTCAGAAATGAAGTAGGGTCTGCTTGGGTGGGGGTTGGACTAGATGACCTACAAGGTGCCTTCCAACATTAATCTGTATCTGTACCTGTTGTGGCCCAGCAGGAGCCGTTGGAGCTGCAAACAGACTCTGATAGCGAGGGTCCCTATGAGTTGGCTCTGAAAGATGTGGAGGACCCTGGTCAGGGTTCGGACTCCGAGCAGGGACCAGAGAGGCTGGTTGGCCACCAGGAGGCGCCTGAGGCATGGAGCAGCGGTGAAAGCGAAAGAGAGAGACGCCAGGCAAAGACGGGAAGATAAGCGCCAACAGCAACTACGGAGATACAGAAAATAATTGGGACCAAGTGGTTGTGATTAAGCTCCTCCCAAGAGAGTATATAAGAAGAGACTTTGGGAGGAGGCTGTTTGCAGGACACAACTATTATACTAAAGCTGGAGAAGCTCTTGTGTGTCTTATCTGTGGAAGTCTGGGTTGCTGCCAAAGTCTTGTTGGTGTGTAAATTTACTGTGAATAAATTGTCTAGCAGTAATCTTGTGTCGGTGTGACTCACCGTATGGAGGGGGTCAGAACAGCACCTAATTTCTGTAGAATAAAACAGAATTTCTAACAACTCCATCCTCCCTTAAGCTGTTAAGAGTGGAAAGAGGTGGATGTCACAAGGCCTTCATGTATGTATGTCCGTATTTCCATCCATTGCTTCTTGTCCTGCCTTTAGGTGTCTTGGAGAATAGCTTGAACCACCCCCTGTTTTTTGTGGCAGGCCACGAAATATTGGGACACTGCTGTTGTGTCAACCCTATATCATGAAGCCTAGTTTACTTTGTCTAATTAGTTAATATTTTCCCCTTCGTTATTTCTTTCCTTCTTATCTCTCTCCACAAAGGAATCTTTCAGACAAATTTCTGGACTTTTTCTCCTCTCTGTTTTCATGCCTTGAGTTATGGCAGCTTTAGCCTAGTCTCCCAGTATCCACAAATGGCATCCACCTAAAAAATTCCATTGGATTAAGGAGAAAAAAAAATCCCACTTTTGAAGTGTAGTATTATAGGTTAACGAGTTAAGCATTTGAAAGCAGGACAAGAAACAACGAATACGAACAAATCAAGGAGAGAAGCAACCTAGAATAGTGATGGCTAAACTTTTTGTTGGGTGACAAAAATGTGAGGGCATGCGTGTGTGCCAGTACCCATAATGCAAAGCGTGCCCCACATATGCATGCTTGCACAACCCCCTCCCACATGCTCCCCCCCACGCGTGCCACACTGATCGCCTCCAAGCTGAGCTTGGTTATTTCTTCCTGAGGAGGCTGTTTTCACCTTCCCCAGGCTCCAGAAAAGCCTCTGGAGAGGATGAAAAACAGGTCCAATGGGCCAACTGAAAGTTCTGGTTGGCATGTTGGACCCACTTTTCATCCTCTGCAGGCTCCGGAGGCTTTCCTAGAGCCTGAAGAGGGTGAAAATGGCCTCCCCTGTCCCACCGGAGGCCCTCCGGAAGCCAGAAACGGATTGTTTCAAAACTCCGGTTGGCCCATTGGGCCTGTTTTTTGCCCTCCCCAGGCTCCAGATGCTTTCCTGAAGCCTGGGGAGGGTGAAAATGGCCTCCCCCAGCCCTCCAGAAGGCTGAAAACCAGCTGGCCGGTGCACACATGCATACTGGAGTTGATGGCTCACGTGCTGGCAGATATAGTTCTGTGTTCCACCTGTGTCACGCGTGCCATAGGTTTGCCATCACAAATCATTTGCCTCCCACCCACTCATATCCTGTCCACTTGAGCTCCTTAGGGCTCCAACAGGAAGCAGTTGTTGGAGCTAAGCAGCCACCACGAGAAAGAGTTTGCAAAACAGCTGGCTCAGTTCAAATTGGATCTGACCGAGAAGGAGGCTCAGCAGAAGGACCTCACTGAGGACTACGAGCATAGGCTTTCCAAGCAGAGGGAAGACCTGCAGGAGTGCAAGGCCAGGTAACGGTGCCTGTAGGCTCAGCAGGCTGAGATGATCAGCCAGTTCCAGACCATGATGCCATCCCACTAGAACAAGACCCTCCAGATCTTTGGCACCAGTGGCACTTCCTTCCAGCCATCGCCCAAAGCACCACACCAGAAGGCTGAAGCAGATCCCAAGTCAGAATTTCTGACCCAGACAAAAAGGCCCCAAAGGGGGAGACTCTCTGCAGCAGCACAAGCATTCATTGCACGTATCCGGCCAGTGAGAGGTGGTATTTACTGGTTCTCCAAACTACTCAAAATTTCTGCTACTGGTTCTCTAGAAACCTGATGAATACAACCTCTGGTGTGCATGTCAACCCCCATGCAACACTGGAACCACTGAAACAAATCCTGTGTGCATGCAGATGCCTCATTTGTTCTGATCGCTCCCCGTTTGATTTAGCCACCTCAATGCGTATGCGACTGCCTCCCAGTTGTTCCTGCCACCTCAGCTCAATCATTTCAGCTAGAACCAGGTCAGAGTAATAGAAGATGAGAAGGGCTTTCTCTCAGCTGTCCCTGCCAGACCCACATCAGTCATAGAGGAGGTGTGCGGTGGTCACATTGTACCTACCGGAAGGGTCCTGCTGCAGCCTCCCCCAGAATGGCAGCTCTGGGCTGCCAGGCACACTGGAGCTGACACAGGTGGAAATGAGGGGTCCTAGCACTAATGATACTAGTTAGGGTGATGAAACATCTGCAAGAAAACAAGCAATCTCAGACAGCACCAAGGACCCTTCATATATGTGTTTGCCTATAAAATTGTATATGGGCAACAAGCGTCTTTAGGCTTTGAATTAATGCCTATCCCAGAGGTTGTTGACACAGGATATGTGGAATCAAAATTCAGAATGCAAGAACAATCAAGGCTCACTGCCAGGTTTATTAGAAATATCAATAGCACGTACTTATATACCACTCCATAGGGCTTTATAGCTCTATCTAAGCAGATAAAAAATTCAGCACATAGGGGAATGATCTGGATAAACTTACCATGGGGCCTTTGAGGTTGTTTCAATTTTTTTTGTTAAACAATCCCATTCATCTGAAATCAGATTTTAGCAACAACTCAGAAGAATAAGTTGTTGCAAAATGCAGAAGCATGGGGAGTTATATGTGCTCCTGTATTATTGTAGCATGGAATACACACTAGCTTTTGAAAAAACCAGATTGGTGGATTTTTTGGGCTTTCACTGATAAACCAAATGACAAGCACCATTTTCAGAAGGCTAGTGGGTGGGAGAGGGAAATTCCTATCACAGTTTTCTATATACTTAAACACAAACAAAAAGGTAGAATATATTTATTAATGACTAATGGTTTGTTTTGTAAATGTTTGTTTATTCGAATATATGGATACATGTGTGCACATGCACTTTTTAGGAAAATTAAAATAGTATATAATATCTTTGAGTGATTAACTGGCATTTTGATTAAAGAGGTAGCAAAAGTCAATTTCTATTTTATTTCAACATCAAATATTCTTTTGTATTCAGGTCTGGTCTTAGAAAGATAATGTAACACTTGGGGATGAAGATGCAGCACAATAGGCCAGTACTTGAGGCCAAAATGGAGAAGACCTGCACGGCCACCATATACTTTCCCTTGGTGCTCAGGTAGGTGGGAACAAAGGATATCCAGACGCTGCAGAAGACCAGCATGCTGAAGGTGATGAGCTTGGCTTCGTTGAAGGCCCCAGGGAGATTCCTGGCCAGGAAAGCCACCGTGAAGCATATAATAGCCAGGAAGCCCATGTATCCAAGGGCAAGGTAGAACATAGCAACAGAGCCTTGATTGCATTGCAGGATGATCTCTTCAAATTGGGTGTGCAAGTCTGCCTCAGGGAATGGGGGACATGTGCCCAACCAGATACAGCAGAGGACAATTTGAAAACAAGAACATGAAAGGATGATGGAATTGGCCATGGTCTTTCCTAGCCATCTCTGTATATTATTCCCTGGTTTTGTGGCAAAGAATGCTAATACCACAGTGACTGTTTTGGCCAAGACTGTAGAAATGGCAACTGAGAAGATGTTGCTGAATGCTACTTGTTGGAGAAGGCACATGGCTGTCCTTGGCTGACCAATGAATAGGAATGAAGTCAAGAAGGAAAACAGGAGGGTGATGAGGAGGATGTAGGAGAGGTCCCGATTGTTGGCTTTGACTATGGGAGTTTCTTGGAATTTAATGAAGCTCCCCAAGACTAAGCCTGCTATCAAAGATAGAAACAAGGCAAGGGAAGCTAAAATGATCCCCAAATTTTCTTGATAGGATAAGAAAGTAGAAGTCTTAGGTATACAGAAATCTCTGTTTTTGTTTGGATGCTGATCTGCAGGACATTTGGTGCATTTCTGAGCATCTGAAAAGAAAAAAATAATATCTCCCTTAAAACTGACTGTTTGGGAATCTCCTTTATTAAATTCTCTTTTTGAAATATCAATGCCTTCCTCCACCTAGATCTAGAAGATGGCCAGGATCTGTGTCTGGGCAGTAGTTCCGCTATCTGATTGATTCCCGAATTCTTTCTCCTCCCACCCATGCCAAGAAAGCAAGAACCAATGGCTTCCACCTCTTTGGGCATCTTTCTATTTGATGGATAAAAAATAATAATCTCAGTTTTACAACTCTTCCTGTCACTCCAGCTGGCAGTGCAAACTCAGTTTCACTCAAGAAATGTCTCAGCCATTGGTGAGTTAAGGAATGCTGTGACCTCCCTCTTGAAGTTCCTGGAGGCTGATAGGGGCTGGATGAGGAGCAATGTGTATAAACTGAATCCTGGCAAGACCAAGTGGTTCTTTGGTCCATGGAGAATTGCCATCTTTGGTTTTGGGTGGTGTGGAATTGCCCCCAAAAGACCCACCTCATAACCTGAGGTTTCTCTTGGAGGAGGACCTTGGCACAACCCTTGGTTGTGCTTCAGTTATCCCCATTCCTTGGCCAACAAACCCTAATCATGGTTACTCATGCCCTAGTCTTTATCCGTCTTGACTATTGCAATGCACTCTATATAGGGCTGCTCTTGAAAATCATCTGTAAGCTGCAGTTGGTTGCAAATATAAATGATCACATGGTTTTGTGCAGACCTTGGTGTGCAAATATTTCAATTCTCCTGCGGGAGCGAATGTGGATTTCAACCGGTACAGACCGGTACGGCCATACTGGATGGTGAAATTTAGCGTGCCTTCCCTTACCCATTGGTCAGTAGGCCCCGTACCAGAACGCTCCCTCCCCTTGTTCGCTCTTTCACACACCCTGCCCATCCGCACCATGCTGTCGAAAAGTTCTCAGAGTAAGAACCAGAGGAATAAAGAACTGGTGAGTGGCTGGGGTGGGGGGGAGTGTTGGGGAAGAGGGAAGAGGGAAGAGGTAGAGGGGCTGCTAGAAGAGTGTTTAAAACTCACTCTCAAACTCTTCCACTCTTTTAAAAACGTCTGAGTGAATCCAGAAAGAGGGGAGAGATAGAGGGGCTGGAGGAGTGTGTGCTGTACAGTGGCTATGAGTTTTAAAAATGTCTCAGTGAATCGAAGAAGAGGGAAGAGGCAGAGGGGCTGCTAGAAGAGTTTTAAAACTCACACTCACACTCTTCCGCTCTTTTAAAAACGTTTGAGTGAATCCAGGAAGAGGGAAGAGGCAGAGGGGCTGGAAGTATGTGTGTAAGATGGTCAGTAATGTTGAAGACCGGCAAGGACAGCCATATTTTCTCTGTAAGTAATTGTTTTATTGTTTTGTGTACTTATTTTATTCTTATTTAAGTAGTAAGTGCATAAAATAATAAATTTCTTTTTTTATATCTTCTTTTTGTAGGTTATTCTTTGGGGCAAAGAATTCAGTAACATCGACTTCGCCACTCCCACCCCGTCACATGACCACCAAGCCACTTCCACAAAACAGGCCACACCTACAGAATAGGTTCTAAAAGATTTTTTAAACCCTCCACTGTGCGGGAGCTGCATTGGTTGCCTCCTAGCTTCCAGGTGGAATTCTAGGTTCTAGATATCATATTTAAAGCCATTCATGGATTTGGGCCAGGTTTGTCTAAGGAATCAATCTTGCTGATCACATCCATCCGACCCACTAGAGGACAGAGGCAACGCATGTTTCAGAACCCATACCCTAAGTAGGTAAAACTGGCAGGATCCAGAAGAAGGGCCTCCTCTGGGCTGGCTCCCTCCCTCTGAAACATCATCGTGCAAAAATTAGACTGGCTGCTACTTTGACAGTCTTTCATAGGTCCCTGAAGACTTGATTTTGACAGCAGTCCTGGGGAAGCCAGAGTGTGATGGAGCCTATCAAATGGCTTATTTAATTGTGTGTTGTTTCCACCTATGTGTGTGTAATTGTTATTTATTATTTTTTCTACAATCCTGTTTTTATTGTTTGGAAGCTGCTCGAGTTGCTGTGAGTGAGTAGCAGCTATATCAATTTTCATATGTACGTACGTATTTATCTTCCACTATAACTCTGGAGCACCTGGAGCAATTTCAACCAAAGTGGAAACACAGATGACTTACCCTCTGGATACAAATACTGGGGGTGGGGGTGGGGGGGTAATATACATCTGGGATGTGTGGGTGTCTGTATATGTGTGTTCAGCATAACACTGAAATCCTTTGTCCGTTAAGGAAAGTGAATGTGGTGTCCTAGAGTGGCAACTGTTTGTGATTTCATTGGAGGGGGAAAGGAGATCCTGGGCCATTAAGGTAAGTGAGTGCAGCATCCTAGAGTGGCAATTTTTTGTGATGTCAGTTCCTTTTCAGCTTCCTCTGGAAATCCAACCAGTAATAAAAAACAAACAATTTCTCTTTTCTTCATCAGGGAACTTGTGAAAGGACAGAAGGAGGGAGGGAGAGAGGGAGAGAGAGAAGGTGGAAGGCAAGAAGGAAGGAAGGAAGGCTCCAGTATTGGACTTCTGAATGAAATAAAGGGGAAAGGAGAGGAGGAGAGGAAGAAAGGGGGAGAGGACAGGGTGATTTGTTTTCCATTTGTCCAGAGAGTTGAAGAAAAAATGGGAGATATTGATCTTTAAAATGCAGTTGCTGTCTCTCTTCTAATGTGATGTCCTCATTAATCCAATCTTTAATGTGCTCCAAGTTAAAACCCAATAGTATTTTTCTATCATGTAATAAAAATTAACATAATTTTATTTGTTGAAAGGATGTCATATGCCTCCCAGAATGTCCATTCCTAAAAAATGTCAACATCTAGGTAAATAATTAACCAAGGAATGTAAGAAGCACACCAGAATAGTAATGGGAGACTTTAACCATCCTGACATAACCTGGGGGAGAATATCGGCATTTAGTGGAAGATCAAATAGATTTCTGATATTGAGTTATGCTGGACTTAATTCTCACTAACACAGAAAGCATTATAGAAACATTGACGTTACAGGAACCTTTGGGGGGGCATGCAACATTGGAACTCAACATTATGCAATCATTAGCAATAAAAAATGTCAAACTAGAGTCTTGGACTTCAAGTGAGCTGATTTCAATAAACTTGGAGAGAGCTTGAAAGGATTTCATGGGCAAAACAAACCAAGAATGTTGGGAAACTTTGAGAAGCCTAGTCCAACATAATTCCAATGAAGAAGAAAAACAAGAGATGTGAAAAGAAACCATCATGGCTGCACAAAGGACTGTGATAAACTGAAAGAAAAAAAGAATAAACATAAAAAGTAGAAAGAGGGGCACAAATCCAAGCAGAAAATCAGCAAAGAGGCTGAACTTGCAAAGATGAAGTCAGGATAGCTAAGATTCAAAACTACATGAATCTTGCTACATGAGTCCAAAATAACAAAAAAGTTTCTTTCAACCTGTAAAAAAACAACAGACGGAAACTAATGAAGAACAGAAATATTGTTGAACTAAGGAGACATTTCCTGACAGTTAGAACACTTAATAAATTGAATAAAGTAGAAGTTTTAAAGAAGAAGTTGGATAACCATTTGTCTGAAATGGTATAGGGTTTCCTGCCTAGGCATGGGGTTGGACTAGAAGACCTCCAAGGTCCCTTCCAACTATGTTATTCTATTCTATTCTAATAAGTAGAACTGCTTGCTTTCAGAAATCATGGATGCTCCAACAATGGAGATTTGTAAGATGAGATTGGACAACTATATCTCTGAAATGTTATAGGACAATGATTGAGCAGGGGGTTGGACTAGAAGACCTCTAAGGTCCCTTCCAACTCTGTTATTATTTTATTCTATTGTTTCTTCCAACATTTGTCCTTTTTCTCTGGTGTCACCCACCTTCCATGGTGGAGATGGTTCCTTCTGCACAGGGACGACAATCATAACAGCAGATGACCTGCCCTTCCCGAGCTACCTTCATGAATCCAGGCTGGCAACTTTCCACACACCTGGAAGGAGGCAGGGGCTGAGGAGAGAAAGGGAAATGACCCAGAAAATGAACTTATTTACAGAAAAATGGCAAGGGAAGAAAGGGTGGGTGTTCTCCAGTTTAAGGGTGAGCTTTGAGTAATTAGAGGCCAATAGGATTTTTGGTAGATTCATCAAACAGGAACTGTATATTTTTTCCCTCTCTCTTCCTTCCCTGTTAATAGTAGAACTTTAGGCTTTCATTTAAACTTTAGGTATTAAATTATACGAGGATATGATGGGTGGATTTTTTGCTTTGACTAAGTATATAATGTTATCTGCATGACTGATTCACTCTTCCTCCCTTTCCAGAGACTCAATACATTGTTTGGGTGAAAACTGAAGACAAACTATTTTGAGGACACCTGAATAGCTGATAGGAAATCTGCATTCTTGAGAATCTGATAAACTGATAAGAAAACACAAAGGCATTCAAAGCAATTCCCCCCCCCTCAAAAAACAAACAAACAAAGAAGTGGAATCCTGTTTTGGCCTCCTTCCCTGAATATTATTCCCACCTTGTTCATCATTTCCACCTGTGCAATATTCTTCTGGTCAACGGTAAATTTCAAATCTTGGGATGCCTGTTTTTTTAGACTCCCAGATTTCACTTTTATGACAGACTTGTTTGGGAAAAAGATCCAGTTCACAATGTCCAGGTCAGCTGCCAGCTCTCCTTTCTCATCCAAATATACTCCTTGGATGGAATTATTGTGAAACTGAGAGCTTTGAAGGAAAGTGTGAAGCTGGGGAGGGCAGAAAAAAAAGGAGATTAGAAAAGACTTCAGAGGTTCCTCTGACTTTTCAGAGGAAAAGACCCTTTGGTCTATGCTGGGAGGGATAGGAACACTTCTCCCTGTTCGAAAACCCAGTTTGGGTTTAAGTTTCCAACTTGGTCAGTTGTTTATGGATGAGGGAGGGACAATAACTACTGCAAACATTACATTTCAAAATGCAGATTAGAAGAATGAATGTAAAGGTTAGGAGTTTTGACATCTGATCATTTTCCTCTTCACATATCCTTCTCACAGCAATGCTGATCAACAATTCACCAAAAAGGAAACTACCAATTATTTTTCCACAATGTTTTATTTTTCTAAAAATATTTTTGTGATTTTGATTTTCTTTTCAGTTGAGGTTTATTCTTTCATATTTCTCTGCATTATTTGTTGCCTTATTGAGATAGGTGGCTTCCCATTGTCTACCTTCCTGTTTTGTTCTCCAGGATCTACAGTGGGGAAGACCAGTACTTAGCATGGGAAGTGTCCATCATGATCCAAAGACATTGGTCCATAGCTTTTTTCTTCTTGTTACCAGTCATTCCTTTCTGAGATTGGAGAGAATTA
This sequence comes from Thamnophis elegans, assembly GCF_009769535.1. Lineage (NCBI taxonomy): Eukaryota > Metazoa > Chordata > Lepidosauria > Squamata > Natricidae > Thamnophis > Thamnophis elegans. The sequence continues at coordinate 167,909,573 of NC_045542.1, read as the reverse complement.
TCAGATTGTCTCAAACAGTCTAATGTTTAACCCCAGGTTGGCTTCTTGTTTGTACAACCAAACTTTGAGAAAAAACAGTAGCTCAACAAACAAAATATCTATGTATTTGCTTAACAAGTATATAAAATTAAACAAGAAAATATTGAAAAAAGCAAAAAGAAAAACAATCATAGGAAATGGAAAGGAGAATGGACATAGAATAATAGAGTTGGAAGGGACCTTGCGGATCTTCCTGTCCAAACCCCTGTTTTAGCAGGAGACCATTTCAGACCAGAAGCTGCCCAGTCTCTTCTTTAAAGCCTCCAGTGATAGTTCCCAGAATGTCTGAAGACAAGGCCTTCCACTGGTTGAATATTCTCACAGTTAGGAATGTTTCTCTAAGTTCTAGGATGTTTCTCTCCTTGACTGGTTTCCATCCATTGATTCTTGTCTTGCCTTCTGGTATTTGGAAAATAGGTTGACCCCTTTCATTTCATAATGATGGAAATGGAATGTTGAAATTAGGTTGGGTTGGAGTTTCAGGATATTTTTTTTTTCAGAATAAGTAACCAACGCATAAAACTAAATGTCATATTTCAAGGAAAGATGTCTAATGGAAAAGAAATACCTGCCAAGCCTTCATCCTCGGAGCTTCCACCTTGATGCTCCTCTTCCTCAGGGATCTCTTAGATGCGGAGACATAAGCTGAATTTAAGGCCCTTCCCAATGCCCAGGTGGTCTCATAAAGAAGACAGCCGTCAAGAGCCAGGATTTGATCGATATCCTCTTTCCTCAGAGCCTCCAATTCTTCTGCCTGTCGGCACCGTTTCCAGACTTTCACAGAAAAGGCATCCTTAGTGGATGAACACCTAAAGTTTTTCTTTAAAAACATAGACTTCGAATCATGTACGGACATAGCTTTATTATAGTTTCCCCATTTCTTTTTCTTTATCAGAAAGGAAAAAATGGGAGCAAATTCTTTCATATTCTTCAGAAAAAACATCAAATTAAAGCTGAGATTCCACTGAGCTGTGGTGATCCACACTTTACCTGTAAAGTGTTGAAAGACTTCAAGTGCAAAATTTATAATTATAATTCCTATTGAGAATGAACTAGTCTCTGGGCCATAAACAAAGGCGTGCACTTTTGTGAATTTGTAATACTTTCTTCTACTGACCGTCATTTTAGCAACATTTATTGGAAAGCTTTCATGGGTAATTGCACAAATGCCATTTCTTAACATCAAAGAAGACATTGTCCTCATGAACCTTTCCCCCTGGTCAGTTTCTGGAGCAAGAAGAGCAACCAATGTCCACCTGAAATGGAGGAGAAGCTGGACTATTCCTGGATATTGGACCCCTTCTGCAGGGAGCATTGGGTAGAAGAAGGGAAAATGAGTTTTATCCCCCAGAATCCTAGAAGCAAAATTATAACTGATCTGAAAGAAATGGATGACATTATTTTAACTGTAACAAGCAAAATTTCCATTAAAAAGTTCTTCTTTTCATATGCAGTAAAGGACCTCTGATTCAAAATTGCATGATTCATAACTGTCTGCCCAAGAAAGACCCACCTGAGGGATTTTGTAGGTGCCCAACATGGTTGACATCTGGATGGAGATGCCAGTCTCGGCCTCTTCCAGAACAGCCACTGTGTTTCTCTTCCTCCCACAGCTGTAGTTGGGCTCATTGGCCTCCCCCTCTGAAAGCAGGTCCAGCAAAGGATCTGTAGTCATTTCTACCTTGAAGAAGTTCTCGTAGATATCATAACCCAATGTGATGTTGGGTAAGAGATGGTCATTGTGGTTGATGTCCTCCATAGCAAAAATGAAGGGCATAAATTTTGAAAAAAGTCTGACATATTTTCTGCAGGTACGAACATATTAATAAAAAATATAATAACTCTTCTTTCACAATAAAAATTTTAATCCTCTAAATCACTACTATTCTTCCAAATATTTTGTAACATTCAAAAGTATTACTATAAAAAAAAGTATAAGAAGAATAGAAAATTTTAAATTAATATCTGTTTCCAAGACATTCTCCCACTTGGTTACACATATACTAATTGAATTTCCCATGTTGGTTTTCAAACATTTTACCCCATATTTGTCCCCTCACTTTCTTTTAGTGATTTGCAGGTGCTAAAAGAATCCATTTATTATTACTTCATTTATATTCTAGAGATATTTGTATTAGGACCAAGTTTTTAGAATGACTGAGAATGGTTCCCATCCCGATGACTTTAGAAAGAATTTAAAGACCTTTGAGTGATGGTTTAACCCATGTTAAATGGACCTTTGATGGATTGGATTTTTTGTTATTTCTTGGATCTGTTCATGTTTTCTTTTTTCTTTCAACATGAAAGACACTGAGTGACACAAAGCCAATGAGTTATACAAAAAATAAACAAACCAAAGAAACATGCAATCAACCAACATCGTAAAAAACAATATTTACATTTTTAAAAGTTCGGTGAATCTCCAGAGCCGAGGTGGCGCAGTGGTTAAATGTAGCACTGCAGGCTACTTCAGCTGACTGCTAGATCAGCAGCTCAGCGGTTCAAATCTCACCGGCTCAGGGTTGACTCAGCCTTCCATCCTTCCGAGGTGGGTAAAATGAGGACCCAGATTGTTGTTGGGGGCAATATGCTGACTCTGTAAACCGCTTAGAGAGGGCTGAAAGCCCTATGAAGCGGTATATATATATATATATATATATATATATATATATATATATATATATATATATATATATATATAAATAAATTGCTAAATTTGCTATTGCTCTGGCATGGACTTGTGAATAAGAATTAAAGAAATGTCTATGCTCAATCCAGGATCTTTCATCGCAGGAGTTCTGTCCTACTATCGCAGCACTATTGAGAGGGTCCTGACATACGGCATTCTTGCATGGTATGGGAGCAGCTCTGCAGCAGACAAAAAAGCTCTACAGAGAATCATTAAAACTGCCCAGAATATCATCGGGCTCCAGCTGCCAGTCCTGGATGACATCTTCACATCTCACTGTTTGAAGAAGTTGCATAACATTCTCAGAGACTCTTCCCATCCTGCTTACAAGGGACTGTTGCCTTCTGGCAGAAAATACTGAACAATTAAAACTAGGACCACACATCTTCTGAATAGCTTTTATCCCAGAGCTATAATTGCACTCTACAATGAACTAAAGGGCCACCATCATTAAGGTATTGGACAGCAATTCTTGGTCTGTTGTATGGATGTTTGGGTGGTTTAGGGGTGGGGATTTTTTGGTGGGTTGGGTGTGTGTTGGGGATTGCTATGAGTGTTGGCCCTAGTATCGGGGTGTTATGTGAATTTTGTTGTATGTGTAAACTGTGTTTATACGTACAATGACAATAAAGTAAACTAAATGAGTAAATTTGGTGTGGGGGAAAAAGGTAGAATGATCTTATCTCCAATACAGAGTGAACATAGCAGAAAAGGACAGAATAACAAGAGTTAGAATTAATCTTCTAGGTCATTTAATCCAAACACCTAATCAAGTAAAAGACCTTATACCATTCCAGGCTAATGGGTGTCCAATCTCTTCTTAACAACCTCCAGTGATGGAGCACCTACAGCTTCTGAAAGCAAGCTGTTCCACTGATTAACTGTTCTAATTATCAGGAAATGTCTCCTTAGTTCTAGGTAGGATCTCTCCTTGATTCGTTTCCATCCATTGCTTCTTGTTTTAAATTTAGATGCTTTGGAGAACAGGCTGACACCCTCCTCTCTGTGGTAGCCATTTAATTATTTGAACATTGCTATCAGTTGATTTGATTTTTATCAGTGGTGGGATCCTACCAGTTTAACAACCGGTTTGGTGATCACATGCTTTGCATGCGCCTTCTTACTTAGCTCACACATGTGGCATTTGGAGAAAATTTACCTTCCGCATTATTGCTGGGGGAAGAAACACAGCTGAGGCACAACAATCAGCTCTGCTGTGCAACTCAGCTGAGAAGATATAGGTAGGTAAAGTGCATTGGTGGGGGGGCATATTTGATTTTTGGAGCGAACTGGTAGAATCCCACCCCTAGATTATTATTTTTTTACTTTAGACCTCGAAATGAGCTTTGCCACATACAGAGTCCAAGAGACTGAAAGGCCAAATCAGGTAATTCATTTGCAAAAGGAGCAGATCAAAAGGGGAGCACCTTATATTTTCAGAGGGCTGCAGGAGTAAACATTCATTAAAAATGCAGTGACTTTAATAAGGTGCAGAAGGATTGACTTACATGGAGAACTTTGTTGAAGGACTTCTGTCGAAAGTTGCTAATTGAAACCAAGCAGTCGATGCAGAAAATATGCCAGCAATGGAATAATCCCCTGACTTATAAAGATGCCCTGGATCCACTTCACTCTGCTCCAGAGTCAGAAGACATTTGGCTTTCCGTATCCCACCAGCTTCTGGCAGCCGCAAGAGCAGCAGAAGCATCAACAACATGGTTTGTCTTGCTGACTGAGCCTTCTCTGTGGTACCTTTATTTTAATGAAGAATGGGGTGAAGAGGTGAATAGAAACTAAACCCTTTTCCAGGACAGAGGCTTCATATCCAGTCTGAGTTCTGCGAAGGGACAGAAACACAGTCTTTGCTTGTCCTTTAACTGCCCTCAAATTCTTTTTCAGTCTCCAGAGCCATCAATGCATTCAGCATTTCTGACATAGGCTCCACCCCATTGTGCTTCTGAGTTTAATATTGTCATCAAAGCACCTTCTGACATGCTTTCATCTATATGCACCTAATATGAAAAAAATAAGCAGATAAATATTATTTGAATCATTGGAGAGAAGAAAACTACCTAATCCCTTAATATGTATATAGGCCTGGTGCCCAATGGGAGAACTCACATATGTGGCTCCAAGCTTTGATGATGAGGCAGTGATGGAAACTAGAAATGTTGGCACCCTAACGCTAACCTATAAAACACTTGTAGAGAACCCAGGATCATCCCAGGATCAGGATGATAGTTCGGGGCAATAGGCTGACTCTTTAAACCTGAGAGCTTAGAGAGAGCTATATAGCCTTGTGAAGTGGTACATAAGCCTAAGGGTGATTGCTATGAAGAGGGATCTGGCCTTTTAGCATGGCTGTCCCCCATATTAATATGGATTTGGTTAGGCTTTTTTCTATGGGAATTTGCTGAAAAGTCTGTAGGTAGTTGTGCAAATAAAAGTGTTTATTTTTTTCATTTTCATAACTTATAATCACACGTATACCATTACATAGCCAGCATTTTGTATTATTAAATGTTTATATCAATGTGGATCCCATTTAAAGAGAAAGAATTAGTCCTTGTTTAGAGGCAGACAAATGATATGGGAGCAGCCAAGACAACAAGGCAGGGTGTCTGTGCAGGTGTAGCTGTTGTCATTTGAGAGTCTTTGCTCACTTTCAAGGCTTTGCTTCATACGTTGATGGTTGTAAGGCTCCGGTTGATGATAAGGGCACAAGATCAAGTGAGACTATTATGACTGTTCCAGACTTCCTACTGCATACCAACCTCCATGCCTGAGATGCTAGAGGCAATCTAAGGTTTGGCTGAGGGGTTGCCCATGCTGATGGTCTTGGGAGCTTCAATTTGCCACCCCTGAGGCTAACATGAGAAACAGCTCAGGAATTCATAACCATCATGGCAGCTATGCAAGGGGTGGTTTTAAAACATTTCACTACGGGTTTAGTGGGTGTGGCTACGTGGGGGGCATTTGACTGAGTGGGTGTGGCAATGTGACATCAGTGATGCCCACTCAGTCATACAGCCCCCCACCAAGCCACACACAGCGGAAAAGGTAGGAATTTTTTTGAAATTTCTACCTATTTCTACCCCACCCCTGTTTCCCCTTCTTTAGCAGCCCCACCCCACCGGACACCCCCAAATTGTGCCCCCCTGTGAGACACGCATCTTACCAGAGTCTGGCAGCTCCATTGCATCTCTCAGCCACTGTGTGCAGGGAAATACCTTGCACAGTAAAGAAAAACTTCTCGTGAGATCAAGGTCATTAATAACTTATCACACTCTTGGGAAGTTTTTCTTTACTATGCAAGGTTCCTCCGTGCACACAATGGCTTAGAGATGCTTAGAGATGGGTGAAATTTGGGGATGGAAGATGGGGCAGGGCGGGCCACGAGATGCAGATACCAGAGACTGGCAGCTCCATATCTTGTGGCTTTTGGGGGGTTTTCTTAAAAAAAAAAAAAGAAGCACCTCTAAACACAAGCTTGAAAACTTCTGAGGTTGCCTCTGGAGGGGCAGTCGGGCAGAATCCCCCCCTCCCTGGGTGACAGCAGCATCAGAGCCTGCAGAAACTCCCAACCATTGCACAGTAAAGAGAAAGTTCTCATGAATGCGAGACAATTAACAAATTCTCACACTTGCGAGAACTTTTCCTTTACTGTGCAAGGGCCAGGAGTTGCTCCAAGGCTGCAGGCTCTGAGCCATCTGCAGCACCCAGGGGTGGGTTTCTCGCCCCGTTCCAACCGGATCGGTTGGAACGAGGCCGGCGGCGTCCTCGCGCACGCACGCGGCATCCTCGCGCATGCACGCAGCACATGCGTGCACGCACACGGCGCACGCATGCGTACTAGCGTCTGCGCGATGCTCCAGCTGCTCCTGGAGGATCGCGCAGGCGCTGTATGCGTTCTGCGCATGCGTGGAAAGTGCAGAATTCGTAAAAAACGGGTAAGGAGCGGGCGCAGGTGTGCGGGCGCGCGCGGGCGCGGGGGGGGCTTCGCCATTCCCGGAAGTTACTTACTTCCGGGTTCGGCGACCAACCGGATCGCAGGGACCGGTGCGAACCGGTCGAAACCCACCCCTGGCAGCACCCCACTCCTGCTCGTGTGCTGAGCTGGGCCACAGGACCTGCTGGGTCCCATCCAACATCTTGCACCCCACTCCCAGCCTTCACCTGCCCTTCTGTGCCATATTCAGACACCCAGCTTGCCGGGCTGCCCTTCTCCCTGATGCAGAGGCATGGGCGAAGGCTGGGAGGGAGGGTGCAACACACAGGAGATCCTAGCTACAGTTTACTCATGAGCCACATTGTCTGGGAGAAGCAGGAAAAAGAGGCTCCTAAGTGGGATCGAGCTTCCCCGCATCCTTGGCAGCCATTTCCTGAAGTCTGTGCTGTTCCTGCTACTGCTCGGCCTCCTCCATGCAGGAGGCGGCAGTTTCATTTGCTGCCTGCGAGCTCCGGGTGACGAGCAGCTGAGCGGAAAGCCAGGATCTGCTGGCTGCCTCTAATCTGCAGTTTACTCATGAGCATGTTTACTTGTGAGAATGGTTACTCCTGATCATGGTGCTCACAAATAAACTGCAGATTAGAGGCAGCCAGTGCAGACTAGCTTAGTTGGTTTGTGATTATTTACAATCCAACTAAAAACAGTCATCACACACCTGACATGGTTTTCCTGTCAGAGCAGGGACAATGCGAGCTGAAGCGATATTTTCTTTTTTCCCTTTCCCTTGTCATGGTTGTGCCTGGTGACTGCAACCTTTAACTATGCTGCCCCTCCTTTTACAGGCAGACAGGAACTATTTGATTGCTCTTCCTCCAGCCTCTGATGGACATAGTATGGTTTTATCATCATTGAGAGAGCAGGGTGTTCTTGGCCCCTTTGAAAAAGACATTATTGCACCCACTTCTCAAGAAGCTGGTCCTGGACCCCATCATTCTTGGCCATTTCCCCATGGCTCCCACTTTTCTTAAAAAAGGAATGTGGTAGAGAAGGTGGTTGCCCTGCAGACCCACAGTGTCTTGGATGAGATGGTTTATCTGGGCTTCTTCCAGTCAGGCCCAGATATGAGAGGACTGGATGGAGGACAACAGGGTTGAACTCAGAACCCCTGTTTGAAGAACAGGTGGAAGTCATTGCTAGGGCAGCCTTTTGCTCCATTTCAGTTATGTCCTTTCTTGGCTGAAGGAGCTCTCCTCTCAGTCATTCATCTCCCAGTTGCCATCTCCCAGTTGTCCTATTGCAATGTGCTACTTGACATGGAGCTGCCAGAAGCTATAACAGGTGCAAAATGCGAGTCCAATGCAGTTTTGGGTTCTCTTGGTGGGATGCATGTAATGTCTCTGCTATGGAGCAGCATTATCTGCCAGTTTGCTTTTGATTCTACCTGAAGGTGTTGCTTTAAAGTCGTTTATCCTGACATAGGATGTGTAGAATCAAAATAAAGAACACCAAGCAAAGAATCAAGACTCATTGCAGTGTTTATTAGATAATATGTACTGGAAAGGTAAAGTTAAAAGTAAAGGTTGTTTTCACACATATGTGCTAGTTTTTCCTGACTCTAGGGGGTAGTGCTCAAATGTGTTTCAAAGCTGAAGAGCCAGCGCTGTCCCAAGAGGTCTCTCTGGTCAAGTGATGGCATAACTAAATGCCAAAGACACACAGAACACTGTTACATTCTTACCAAAGGTGGTTTCTATTTTTGTACTTGCATTTTTACATTCTTTCAAACTGCTAGGTTGGCAAAAGCTGGGACAAGTAATGGGGGCTCATTCCGTTACGTGGTGCTAGGAATTCAAACCACCAAACTGCCCAACTTTCTGATTGACAAACTCAGCATATTAGCCTCCGATCCACCGCGTCCCACTCTGCCCCTGGAGTGGGTCTCCTCCCAAAAAATATTAGGAGGTCCCCTGCTGAAGACAGGGGGATGCATTCATATTTAAATATTTGAGAAAGGAGGGTAAATGATGAATACTTACATATTCATATGCAATAATGTTAGAGATCCCAGGTCAACTCTCTGTGTTGACATTCCATGCAGAGTGACAAGGGAGCTGTAACTCAGATTACAGTAGCTGGGATGAAATGAATGATGCTATTGGATAACATGATTTATGACAGGCTGAACGGAGGACAGAAACACGGGCAAAGTTCAAAAGCAGATAAAGAAAGCAAAAAAGATGGCTGCGAATAAGAAATGCCTAATGAAGAATGCCTAATGAAGCTGTTAATAAACCACTGCTTTTTTATTACAATATTGGGTCGCTAATTAAGAAGCAGGCATCGTTAGGGTACTTTACACCCAGAGTACTCTCTGCCTTTCTTCTATCTACAAAGAACAATGCTCTTAGTTGGAAGAAAAATGTGCACCTTGAGGTTCAGGGATTATTGAGAAAAGTTCGGAATAAATTACCATGGGGCCTTTGAGGTTGTTTCAATTATTTTTGGTGAACAATCCCATTCATCTGAAATCAGATTTTAGCAACATCCGAGAAGAATAAATTACTGCAAAATGAAGAAGCCTGGGGAGTTGTATGTGCTCCTGTATTATTGTAGCATGGTATACACACTAGCTTTTCAAAAAAACAGATTGGTGGATTTTTTGGGCTTTCACTGATAAACCAAATGACAAGCAACATTTTCAGAAGGGGAGTGGGTGGGAGAGGGAAATTTCTATCACAATTTCCTACATACTTAAACACCAAAAAAGGGTAAATATATTTATTAACAACTAATGGGTTGTTTTTGTAATTGTTTGTTTTTTTGGGTATATGGATACATGTATGCACATGTGCTTTTTATGAACCTTAAAATAGAACATAATATATATGTGATTAACTGGCATTTGGGGGAAAGTGGTAGCAAAAGTCCATTCCTATTTTATTTTGACATCAAATATTCTTTTGTATTTAGATCTGGTCTTAGGAAGAAAATGTAGCACTTGGGGATGAAGATGCAGCACAGCAGGCCAGTACTTGAGGCCAAGATGGAGAAGACCTGCACGGCCACCATATACTTTCCCTTGGTGCTCAGGTAGGTGGGAACAAAGGATATCCAGACGCTGCAGAAGACCAGCATGCTGAAGGTGATGAGCTTGGCTTCGTTGAAGGCCCCAGGGAGATTCCTGGCCAGGAAAGCCACAGTGAAGCATATAATAGCCAGGAAGCCCATGTAGCCAAGGGCAAGGTAGAACATGGCAACAGAGCCTTGATTGCATTGCAGGATGATCTCCTCAGATTGGGAGTGCATGTCTGCCTCAGGGAATGGGGGACATGTGCCCAACCAGATACAGCAGAGGACAATTTGAAAACAAGAAGATAAAAGGATGATAGAATTGGCCAGGCTCTTCCCTAGCCATCTCTGTACTTTATTCCCTGGTTTCGTGGCCAGGAACGCTAATACCACAGTGACTGTTTTGGCCAAGACTGTAGAAATGGCAACTGAGAAGATGTTGCTGAATGCTACTTGTTGGAGAAGGCACATGGCTGTCCTTGGCTGACCAATGAATAGGAATGAAGTCATGAAGGAAAGCAGGAGGGTGATGAGGAGGATGTAGGAGAGATCCCGATTGTTGGCTTTGACTATCGGAGTTTCTTGGAATTTAATGAAGCTCCCCAAGACTAAGCCTGCTATCAAAGATAAAAACAAGGCAAGGGAAGCTAAAATGATCCCCAAATTTTCTTGATAGGATAAGAAAGTAGAAGTCTTAGGTATACAGAAATCTCTGTTTTTGTTTGGATGCTGATCTGCAGGACAATTGGTGCATTTCTGAGCATCTGAAATAAGAAAAAAACAATATCTCCCTTAAAACTGCCTGTTTGCGAATCTATTAAATTCTCTTTTTGAAATATCAATGCCTTCCTCCACCTAGATCTAGAAGATGGCCAGGTTCTGTGTCTGGGCAGTAGTTCCACTATCTGATTCATTCCCTAATTGTTTCTCCTCCCACCCATGCCAGAAAAGCAAGAACCAATGGCTTCCACCTCTTTGGGCATCTTTCTATTTGATGGATAAAAAAATAGTCTCCGTTTTACAACTCTTCCTGTCACTCCAGCTGGCAGTGCAAACAGTTTCACTCAAGAAATGTCTCAGCCATTGGTGAGTTAAGGAATGCTGTGACCTCCCTCTTGAAGTTCCTGGAGGCTGATAGGGGCTGGATGAGGAGCAATGTGTAGAAACTGAACCCAGGCAAGACCGAGTGGTTCTTTGGTCCATCTTTGTTTTTGAGTGGTGTGGAACATCCCCCAAAAGACCCACCACATAACCTGAGGTTTCTCTTGGAGGAGGACCTTGGCACAACCCTTGATTGGGCTTCAGTTATCCCCATTCCTTGACCAACAATCTCTAGACATGGTTACTCATGCCCTAGTCCTTTTCTGTCTTGACTCTATATAGGGCCGCTCTTGAAAAGCATCCGTAAGCTGCAGTTGGATGCAAATATAAATGCTCACATGGTTTTGTGCAGATCTGGGTGTGCAAATATTTCAATTCTCCTGCGGTAGCAGGTGTGGGTTTCAACAAGTATTGAGCAGTATACTGAATGGTGAAATTTAGCATGCCTTCCCGTACCCATTGGTCAGGAGGCCCTTTTTCCACTGTGTGGGAGTTGCATTGGTTGCCTCTAACCTGCAATTCGAGGTTCTAGATGTCACATTTAAAGCCATTCATGTATTGGGGCCAGGTTTGTCTAAGGAATCAATCTTGCTGGTCACATCCATCCGACCCACTAGTGGACAGAGGCAAAGCATGTTGCAGAACCCATACCCTAAGTAGGTACAACTGGCAGGACCCAGAAGAAGGACCTTCTCTGTGCTGGCTCCCTCCCTCTGGAACATCATCCCTGCAGAAATTAGACTGGCCGCTACTTTGATAGTCTTTCATAGGTCCCTGAAGACTTGATTTTGACAGCAGTCTTGGGGAACCCAAAGTGTGATGGGGCCTATCAAATTAACTGTGTGCTTTTTCCACAGGGTGTGTGGTGGGTTTGTGTGTAATTTTTATTTATTATTTTTTTCTACGCTCCTGTTTTTATTGTTTGGAAGCTGCTTGAGTTGCTGTGAGTGAGTAGCAGCTATATCCATTTTCATATGTATGTACGTATGTATCTTCCAGTATAACTCTGGAGCACCTGGAGCAATTTCAACCAAAGTGGAAACACAGATGACTTACCCTCTGGATACAAATACTGGGGGTGGGGGTGGGGGTGATAATATATAGCTGGGATGTGTGGGTGTCTGTGTATGTGTGTTCCAGCACAACACTTGAATCCTTTGTCCGTTAAGGAAAGTGAATGTGGTGTCCTAGAGTGGCAATTTTTTGTGTATATCAGTTCCTTTGCAGCTTCCTCTGGAAATCCAACCAGTAATAAAAAACAAACAATTTCTATGAAGTCAGGATAGCTAACACTCAAAATGAATAAAGGTTTGCTACAAGAGTCAAAAATAACAAAAAAAGTTTCTTTCAACATGTAAAAAAGCAACAGATGGAAACTAATGAAGAACAGAAATATTGTTGAACTAAGGAGACGTTTCCTGACAGTTAGAAGACTTAATAAATTGAATAAAGTAGAGGTTTTAAAGAAGAAGTTGGATAACCATTTGTCTGAAATGGTATAGGGTTTCCTGCTTAGGCATGGGGTTGGACTAGAAGACTTCCAAGGTCTATTCTATTCTAATAAGTAGAACCGCTTGCCTTCAGAAATCTTGGATGCTCCAACAATGGAGATTTGTAAGATGAAATTCGACAACTATTTCTCTGAAATGTTATAGGACTTCCTGATTGAGCAGGGGGTTGGACTAGAAGACCTCCAGTGTGCCTTCCAACTCTGTTATTATTTTATTCTATTGTTTCCTCCATCATTTGTCCTTTTTTTCTGGTGTCACTCACCTTCCATAGTGGAGATGGTTCCTTCTGCACAGGGACGACAATCATAACAGCAGATCACCTGCCCTTCCCGAGCTACCTTCATGAATCCAGGCTGGCAACTTTCCACACACCTGGAAGGAGGCAGGGGCTGAGGAGAGCAAGGGAAATGACCCAGAAAATGAACTTATTTACAGAAAAATGGCAAGGGAAGAAAGGGTGGGTGTTCTCCAGTTTAAGGGTGAGCTTTGAGTAATTAGAAGCCAATAAGATTTATGACATTCATTAAAGTGGCTGAACTGTATATTTATTTCTCTTTTTTACCTCTCTGTTAATGTTTAAGAAACAGTACAAATTTTAGTTTTCATTTAAACTTTAGGCATTAAATTGATCGGGGACAGGATGGGTGGATTTTTTGTTTTGACTAAGTATATAATGTTATCTGCGTGAATGATTGACATTTCCTCCCTTTCCAGAGACTCAATAAATTGTTTGGGTGAAAACTGAAGACAAACTATTTTGAGGACACCTGAATAGCTGATAAGAAATCTGCATTCTTGAGAATCTGATCAACTGATAAAAAAAACACAAAGGCATTCAAAGCAATTCCCCCCCCCTCCTGAAAAAACAAACAAACAAGGGGAATCCTATTTTGGCCGCCTTCCCTGGAATATTATTCCCACCTTGTTCATCATTTCCATCTGTGCAATATTCTTCTGGTCAACGGTAAATTTCAAATCTTGGGATGCCTGTTTTTTTAGACTCCCAGATTTCACTTTTATGACAGATTTGTTTGGGAAAAAGATCCAGTTCACAATGTCCAGGTCAGCTGTCAGCTCTCCTTTCTCATCCAAATACACTCCTTGGATGGAATTATTGTGAAACTGGAAGCTTTGAAGGAAAGTGTGAAGCTGGGAAGGGCAGAAAAAAAAGGAGATTAGAAAAGACTTCAGAGGTTCTTGGAAAAGACCCTTTGGTCTATGCTGGGACGGATAGGAACTCTTCTCCCTGTTCAAAAACCCAGTTCAGTTTTAAGTTTTCAACTTGGTCAGGAGTTTATGAATGAGGGAGGGACAATAACTACTGCAAACATTACATTTCAAAATGCAGATTAGAAGAATGAATGTAAAGGTTAGGAGTTTTGACATCTGATCATTTTCCTCTTCACATATCCTTCTCACAGCAATGCTGATCAACAATTCACCAAAAAGGAAACTACCAATTATTTTTCCATAATGTTTTATTTTTCTAAAAATATTTTTGTGATTTTGATTTTCTTTTCAGTTGAGGTTTATTCTTTCATATTTCTCTGCATTATTTGTTGCCTTATTGAGATAGATGGATTCCGATTTTCTATCTTCCTGTTTTGTTCTCCAGGATCTACAGTGGGGGAGACCAATACTTAGCATGGGAAGTGTCCCTCATGATCCAAAAACATTTGTCCATAGCTTTTCTCTTCTTGTTTCCAGTCATTCCTTTCTCAGATTGGAGAGAATTACCGGATTGTCTCAAACAGTCTAATGTTTAACCCCAGGTTGGCTTCTTGTTTGTACAACCTCATCACTTTGAGAAAAAACAGTAGCTCAACAAACAAAATATCAATGTATTTGCTTTACAAGTATATAAAATCAAACTAGAAAATATTGAATAAAAGCAAAAGGAAAAACAATCAGAAGAAATGGAAAGTGGAATGGACACAAAATAATTGAGTTGGAAGGGACCTTGTAGGTCTTCTGGTCCAAACCCCTGTTCAAGCAGGAGACCATTTCAGGCTAGAACCTGTCCAGTCTCTTCTTTAAAGCCTCCAGTGATAGTTCCCAGAATGCCTGAAGACAAGGCCTTCCACTGGTTCAATATTCTCACAGTTAGGAATGCTTTTCTAAGTTCTAGGATGCTTCTCTCCTTTATTGGTTTTTAACTGTTGTTTCTTTCTTGCCTTCTGGTATTTGGAAAATAGCTTGACCCCTTTCATTTCATAATGACAAAAATGGAATGTTGAAATTAGGTTGGAGTTTCAAGATATTTTTTTTTTCAGAATAAGTAACGAAGGCATAATACTAAATGTCATATTTCAAGGAAATAAGTCTAATGGAAAAGAAAAACCTGCCAAGCCTTCATCCTCGGAGCTTCCACATGGATGCCCCTGTTCCTCAGGGATCTCTTAGATGCAGAGATATAAGCTGAATTTAAGGCCCTTCCCAAAGCCCAGGTGGTCTCATAAAGAAGACAGCCGTCAAGAGCCAGGATTTGATCAATCTCCTCTTTCCTCAGCGCCTCCAATTCTTCTGCCTGTCGGCACCGTTTCCAAACTTTCACAGAAAAGGCATCCTTTGTGGATGAACACCTAAAGTTTTTCTTTAAAAACGTAGACTTGAAATCATTCACGAAAATAGCATTATTATAGTTTCCACATTCCTTTTTATTTATCAGAAAGGAAAAAATGACAGCAACCTGTTTCATATTCTCCAGAAAAAGCATCAAATCAAAGTCGAGATTTCAATGAGCTGTGGTGATCCACACTTTAGCTGTAAAGTCTAGAAAGTATTCAAGTAGCCCATTTATAAGTTTCATTCCAAAGGAGAATGAACTAGTCTCTGAGCCATAAACAAAGACATTGACTTTTGTAAATTTGTAATACTTTCTTATACTGACGGCCATATCAACAAGATTTATTGGAAAGCTTTCATGGGTAATTGCACAAATGCCATTTCTTAACATCAAAGAAGACATTGTCCTCATGAACCTTTCCCCCTGGTCATTTTCGGGAGCAAGAAGAGCAACCAAGGTCCATCTGAAATGGAGGAGAAGCTGGACTATTCCTGGATATTGGACTCCTTCTGCAGGTAGCATTGAGTAGAAGAAAGGAAAATGAGTTTTATCCCCCAGAATCCTAGAAGCAAAATTATAACTGATCTGAAAGAAATGGATGACATTATTTTAAATGTAACAAGCAAAATTTCCATTAAAAAGCTCATCTTTTCATATGCAGTATGGACCTCTGATTCAAAGTTGCATGATTCATAACTGTCTCCCCAAGAAAGACCCACCTGAGGGATTTTGTAGGTGCCCAACATGTTTGACATCTGGATGGAGATGCCAGTCTCGGCCTCTTCCAGAACAGCCACTGTGTTTCTCTTCCTCCCACACCTGTAGTTGGGCACATTGGCCTCCCCCTCTGAAAGCAGGTCCAGCAAAGGATCTGTAGTCATTTCTACCTTTAAGAAGTTCTCGTAGATATTATAACCCAGTGTGATGTTGGGTAAGAGATGGTCATTGCAGCTGATGTCCTCCATAGCAAAAAGGAAGGGCATAAATTTTGAAAAAATTCTGAATGATTTTCTGCAGGTACGAACATATTTATAAAAATTATATAAACTTTTATTGCACAATATAATTTTTAATCCTCTAAATCACTACTATTCTTCCAAATATTTTGTAACATTCAAAAATATTCCCCCCCCAAAAAGAATAAGAAGAATATAAAATTTTAAATTAATATGTGTTTCCAAGACATTCTCCCACTTGGTTGCACATATATTAATTAAATTTCCTGTGTTGGTTTTCAAACGTCTTACCCATATTTTCCTCCCTTTCTCTTAATAATTTGCAGGTGGCTAAAAGAATCCATTTATTATTACTTCATTTATATTCTAGAGATTTTTGTATTAGGACCAAGTTTTTAGAATGACTGAGAATGGTTCCCACCTAGATGACTTTCAAAAGAATTTAAAGACCTTTGAATGATGGTTCAATCCCTGTTAGATGGACCTTTGATGAGTTTTTTTTGTTATTTATTGGTTCCATTCATCTTTTCATTTTCTTTCAACTTGAAAGACACTGAGTGACACAAAGCCAATGAGTTATACAAATAAATAAATAAATAAACCAAACAAACATGCAATCAACCAATATCATAAAAAACAATATTTACATTTTTAAAAATTCGGTAAATCCCTGGCATGGACTTGTGAATAAGAATTAAAGAAACGTCTATGCTCTTAATCTGGGATCTTTCATCGCAGGAGTTCTGTCCTACTATCGCAGCACTATTGAGAGGGTCCTGACATACGGCATTCTTGCATGGTATGGGAGCAGCTCTGCAGCAGACAAAAAAGCTCTACAGAGAATCATTAAAACTGCCCAGAATATCATCGGGGTCCAACTGCCAGTCCTGTTTTTTTTTTTCAACTTTTTTATTTTTCTTTAAAAAAAAAACCACAAATATGTCATCATTTGTCAATCATTAAGACATTGAAGTACAATTTTTTTTTGTTGTGTGTATCCCTCCCTCCCTCCACCCCCCCACCCCCCCTCCTCCTTCCCCCCCCCCGACTTCCCAGAACCCGTACACGGTATGGATTTTTAACTAACACAGTCTAAAATCTATTGAGAAAAAAGAAATAAAGAAATTAATGACATTCTAGATTGACCTTAGCTTCTTCTTACTGAACTGACTTTTAACAGTTTAAATCATTTCTGATCTTAAGCATAGGCTAACTGGAATTTCTTAGTCCCGTATTTATTTTGTATATAGTCAATCCATTTTTTCCAGTCTCGTTTATATCTCTCATTTGAATGATCTTTGAGATATGCCGATATTTTAGCCATTTCAGCTAAGTTTGTTACTTTCAATGTCCATTCTTGGATTGTAGGCAAGTCTTCCTTCTTCCAATATTGCGCCACCAACAGTCTTGCTGCAGTTATCAGGTGCAGAGTCAAATTGGTCTCTACCACTGTAAAATCAGTACATATACCTAGTAAAAATAACTGAGGACTAAACTTTATCCTTCTTTTAAAAACATTTTGCATGACCCACCATATTTTTATCCAAAATGCCTTAACCTTTTGGCAGGTCCACCATATATGATAATATGTAGCATCGAGAGAACCACACCTCCAACATTTAGGCTGTACATTCGGATACATAGAAGCCAACTTTTTAGGATCTAAATGCCATCTATAGAACATCTTGTAAAAATTTTCTCTCAGATTTTGAGCTTGTGTAAATTTCACATTTCTTACCCAGATTCTTTCCCATGTATCCAACATTATTGGTTCCTCAATATTTTGAGCCCATTTTATCATACAATCTTTAACTAATTCTGTTTCCGAATCCATCTGTATTAATACATTATATATCCTCTTTATATGCATTAAGCTTTGATCTCTTATTTGTTTAAACAGATTATCCTCAACTTGAATAAAACCAATTTTTTGATCTATTTTCCACCTAGCCTGTAATTGCCCATACTGGAACCATGTTTGAACTACCTTCTCCTCTTTTAATACCTCTAAACATTTTAATTGTAATACCCCCCTTTCCGAGGTAAGAAGCTGTCTGTAAGTAATTCTGTCCTGTTTTTGTGCTGTATTCATATTTTCAATTGCGTGTCTAGGAATTGCCCACATGGGTATCTTGTCATTTAATTTATATTGATATTTCTTCCAGACCCGCAATAAAGCATTTCTTAAAATATGACTTTTAAAGGTCTTATCCAATTTTTTGTTGAATAACAGGTAAGCATGCCAACCAAATACCAGATCGTGTCCCTCAATGTTCAATATTCTATCATTAGTTAAATGAATCCAATCACTAATTACAGATAATGCCACTGCATCATAATATAGTTTTAAATTAGGTAGTTTCAATCCTCCTCTCTCACGTACATCTTGCATTATTTTCATCTTTACCCTCGGCTTCTTTCCTGCCCACACAAATTTGTTGATACCCTTCTGCCATTCTAAAAGGTTCGCATCTTTTTTAAGTATAGGTAACATTTGGAAGAGAAATAAAAATTTTGGTAAAATGTTCATTTTCACTGCCGCTATCCTACCCAGCAAAGATAAGTGCAATTTCTCCCATTTTTTCATCTCTGTCTGTATGCTATACCAAAGTGGTTCATAATTATGCTTATATAATTTCCCATTTGAAGTTAAAATGTTAACTCCAAGATATTTGACTTTTTTAACTACCTCACATCCTAGCATCACTCCTAATTCTTCCTTTTGTTTAATATTCATATTTATAGCTAATATTTTCGTTTTTCCTAAGTTTATTTTAAAGCCCGACACTTGACCATATTGATTAATCATATTCATTAAAACCATACTGGATTCCTGCGGTTGTTCCAATATTATGACCAAATCATCCGCAAAAGCGCGGACTCTATATTCTTGCTGCCTAATCTTGATCCCTTTTAAACCATCCAAGCCCCGTATTTTATTCAACAATACTTCCAAAGTTATAATAAACAATAATGGGGACAAAGGACAGCCCTGTCTTGTACCTTTTCCAATTTGAAAAGAGTCTGTCAGACTTCCATTGACTATGATTTGTGCTGTTTGCTGTTGGTATATTGCTTTAATTGACTGTAAAAAATTATCTCCTATCTGCATTTTTTGCAATATCTTCAACAGAAATTGCCAATTAACTCGATCAAAGGCCTTCTCAGCATCCAAAAATATAAACGCAGCAGGGATCTGGTTGTTCTTTCCCAAATATTCTAATGCATTAATAATTAATCTAACATTACTTTTCATCTGTCTCCCTTGTATAAAACCTGTTTGGTCCGTATGTATCAATTGTTGAATGACCAACATTAACCTATTTGCTAATATTTTAGTAAAAATTTTATAATCTACATTCAGTAATGAAATGGGTCTATAATTTTTGGGTTGAGTAGTATCTTGATCTTCTTTGGGTATCAAAGATATAAACGCTGTCTTCCAAGATGGAGGGACTTTACCTTCCGTTTGAATCATATTAAATAATTCTCTAAGAGGTTCTACCATTTCTAACTGTAAGTTTTTGTAGTAAACCGCTGTCAAGCCATCTGTACCTGGTGCTTTCCCTGGCTTTAATTGCTTAATTACCTGCAGGATTTCCCCCGAGGTTATTGGTTGATTCAATTTTTGCCTGTGTTCTTCTCTAACTGAAGGTATTTTCTCCTTGTCTAAATATTTGTCTATGTCTAAACCATTAATTTTATCCCCTTTATACAGTTCTGTAAAAAATTCCCAGAAAGCCTTTTGAATCTCTTCCTGTTGGAACACCTCCTTCCCTCTGTAAATCAGTTTAGATATATTTCGAGTTTTCCTTTTTTTCCTAATCTGATAAGCTAACCATCTGCCAGGTTTGTTTGCATTACAAAAAGTATTGTGTTTTGCATATAATAAATTAGTAGCTACCTGGTCAGAGATCAACATGTCGAATTGAGATTTTAATATGTTAATAGCTTCCTTAACCTTTGTATCGTCTGGTTTCCTTGTTAACTCCAGCTCTTTTCTCTTAATTTCCTCTTCCAGTTCTGTTCGTTTTAACCCTTGCTTATTTCTATGTGTTTTATTTATATTCATCAAAACTCCTCTCATATACGCTTTGCTTGCATCCCATACAAATTCCATAGATGTACCCTTATTCATATTCAAAACAAAATATTCAGATAGTAATTTTTTACAATCATTAATATAGTTTTCATATCTAAATAAATTTTCATTCAGTCTCCAAAACCTTCTTGCCTGCACTACCCTTCCCAACTCCATCCAAACTGGGTTATGGTCCGAAAGGACTCTAGCTGCAATCTTTGTTTTCTTGACCCTAGAAAGCAAATCATTAGTGGTTAGAATAAAATCAATCCTTGAAAGGGATTGATGCCTGTCCGAGAAGAAAGTGAAGTCATATTCCTCTGCATTTCTTTCTCGCCAGATATCTCTCAATTCGAAATCATCCATAATGTCAAAGAAAGATTTGGGTAACTTTGCTCGCATCTTGGTATTTAGGCGGGAAATCTTCTTATCTCTCTTAGTGTCTATCACTCCATTCCAGTCACCCAATAGTATACAGGAACTATAGTCCCACTGTACTAATTTAGCATGAAGATTTCTATAGAATCTATCTTGCTGTTGATTGGGAGCATAAATTCCCAAAAGTAATGTCTTTTTCCCTTCTAAGATTAAGTCTAAAGCAATATATCTTCCGAAGGGATCTGCTTCTATTAATTCAGCTTTCATATCTTTTCTTAAGTATACAACTATACCATTCTTCTTTTCCATAGCAGAAGCTGCAAAATGTTGACCAAGTTTTGAGTTGATCAAATATTTTTGATCAGTTGACTTGATATGAGTTTCTTGCAAACAAATTACATCGTTCTTAAACTGTTTAAGATAATGAAATATTTTCTTCCTCTTCTGTGGAGAGTTCAGTCCGTTGACATTCCATGTTAAAATCTTAGTTGTCATCTTTGGTTGGTTGAAGCATTTTTAGAGCTTCCTGCACGGCCTGTTTAACCTTAGGTCTAGCTCCTCCCACTGCTTCCAGATTTGTTGTTGTAGTTCCTTGATCGATGGCCGATGATTGTTGATGCTGTTGCTTCTTAGCTTGTTTCTCCATACGTCTAGTAGTCATACGGCTAGGTCTTGGTTCCATAGCACCTTGCACTTCTAGAGAAGAGAGATGCTCCATCTTGTCTGGTGGTTGTATAGTTTGCTGTCTATCCTGTCCTTCTTGTGGTCTTTCTCTAGGTCCAGATGGTGCAGGGTGTCCGGCCTTCAATATATTATAATAAAAATCTCGGGCTTTCCATACAGAGTTGAGGCGGTACCTTTGCTTATCAAATGTAAATATGATGCCGAATGGTGCATCCCATCTATACTGTATCTGACGATTTCTGAGTTCTTCGACCAAAAAAGCGTAGTCTCTTCTGGCTCTTAACATTTGAGGTGGTATCTCTTTCAAAACAGCCAGGTCTTCACCGCCAATTTGAAGCTTAGTGTTATAAGACGCTTGCAGTACCATATTTCTGAACTCTCTTGTAGTAAAATATATAACGATGTCTCGAGGAAGCTGCTTCTGCTTTGCCAGCCAGGAGTTAACGCGGTAAGCTTTGTCAATTTGCCAGCCTTGGTTGGTCCCTGGTCTTCCCATCAGGCGGTCAAAAGCTTCCGATAGGATCTGTTTCAGGTTCTCCTGTTTCTCCTCACGCAGCCCCCTTACTCTTAATGCGAACTCCATTTGTCGGTACTGTATCATAATAATTTCTTTTTCAGCATTTTCCACTTTTTGTTCCACCACCTCTGTTTTCAATGTCAAGTTAGCATTGGCATCATTAAGAACCTCTAGAGTATCTTCCACTCCAGAAATATGTTCTGTTAATACAGTTACAAGACTCAGCATGTCATCTCTAATTTTATCAACCTTAGCCTCAAATTTCTCATACAACTCCTGTTTAAGTCCTTTTATTTCACTTTTAATTTCACTTTTAATTTCTTCTTTCATTTCTTTTATTTCCTCTTTTCCCTCCTCTCTATTATCTCTAAATTTATCTTCCATTTTAATTGTCTGTGCATTAAGAGCCTCGCTTAGATTACTCAGAAAAAATTCTTTCGTTAACACATCCCCAGCAGGGGGCGTAGGAAGCGGAGGCTGCAGCTTTGTGCCAGGCACTGAGGATGTGCCCCTGGAAGTGGAGGGTGACGACTTCAAGTTAATATTTGGTTTTGAGGCCATTTCAAAATTTGTCTGCCTGCAGTTAATAAAACTCTATTGCCTAATATGCAGCTTTAAGTAAAGAGGCTTTTATTTTGAAGTTTAAGGCTTGGCAAAAGTTTCAGTGAGTAAACATTGTAACAAGACCGTTCAACAGATTCGTCACCATTTAACTTCCAAATAAGCAAAGTTAATGAAGGAGTAAAATTCTTCTATTGTGAAACCAAAACATATGATAAGCTATCTCTTTTGTTTTGAATTCTTTTGAAGTCTTGTGAGAATTAGCAAAAAGTGTTCGTTATTACCGGAGAAACCAGCCTGCTCGGCGCCATTTTAAAAGCCTCTGAGTAAATAATTTTTCGGAGGAGAAAAAGAGAAGAAGCTAAAATGTTGATAAGCAATTATTGTCCTCGCAGTAAACGGATTCAGCTCGTGATAAGATTAAATCAAACAAAACTTAGAGCAGAGTGGGAGAGACCTACTTTGTCCTGCACAAGGCAGTTTGAAGTTCCCAGCACGGACAGCCGTTCTGCCTTGGGCTAGCCCCCCTTTCCTTGCAAGCACAAAAGCTGCAAAAATCGAAGAGCATTTGCCAGCAAAACAGTTTCTTCTTTCCCTCTTGCCTGAAGGATAAGAAAACCTGATAAGACGTCAGATGGAAGATCCTCTAAACAGGTACGTAGCCAGGAATTCGGAGGCAGCTGATTTTTTGCTGCCTTCACCAGTAGGCTCCTCCCAGGAAGTCCCCTGCCAGTCCTGGATTACATCTTCACATCTCGCTGTTTGAAGAAGTTGCATAACATTCTCAGAGACTCTTCCCATCCTGCTTACAAGGGACTGTTGCCTTCTGGCAGAAGATACTGAACAATTAAAACTAGGACCACACATCTTCTGAATAGCTTTTATCCCAGAGCTATAATTGCACTCTACAATGAACTAAAGGGCCACCATCATTGAGCTATTGGACGGCACTACTTGGTCTGTTGTGTGGATGTTTGGGTGGTTTAGGGGTGGGGATATTTTGGTGGGTGGTGTGTGTGTGTTTGGCGATTGTTTCGGCATTGGGCCTGGTCTCTGGGTGTTATGTGAATTTTGTGGTGTGTGTAAACTGTGTATATACGTACAATGACAATAAAGTAAAGTAAATGAGTAAATTTGGTGTGGGGAAAATGGTAGAATGATCTTATCTCCAATACAGAGTGAAAATAGCAGAAAAGCACAGAAAAGCAAGAGTTAGGAGGAATCTTCTAGGTCATTTAATCCAAACACCTTCTCAAGTAAAAAACCTTATACCATTCCAGGCTAATGGGTGTCCAATCTCTTCTTAACAACCTCCCGTGATGGAGCACCTACAGCTTCTTAAAGCAAGCTGTTCCACTGATTATTTGTTCTAATTATCAGGAAATGTCTCCTTAGTTCTAGGTAGGATCTCTCCTTGATTCGTTTCCATCCATTGCTTCTTGTTTTAAATTTAGATGCTTTGGAGAACAGGCTGACACCCTCCTCTCTGTGGTAGCCATTTAATTATTTGAACATTGCTATCATGTCACCTATAGTCCTTCTTTTCACTAGACTAGACATGGACAATTCCTGCCACCTTTCTTCATTTTCAGCCTCCAGTCCACTAATCATCTTTGTTGCTTTTCTCTGCATTTTTAACTTTATCCCTCTTTGCTTGGACTAGGGAGTCCCCCAGAATCCAGCTCAGCTTAGGGATGAAGTGGAAGGGAGAGGTCATTTTGTTCCTCTGTGTCTGCACTCTAGCTCTACTCATAGTTGGGGAAAATCTTTGATTTGGTTTTTATCAGTGGTGGGATCCTACCAGTTTAACAACCGGTTCGGTGATCACACACTTTGCATGCGCCTTCTTACTTAGCTCACACATGTGGCATTTGGAGAAAATTTACCTTCCGCATTATTGCTGGGGGGAAGAAACACAGCTGAGGCACAACAATCAGCTCTGCTGTGCAACTCAGCTGAGAAGATATAGGTAGGTAAAGTGCATTGGTGGGGGGGCATATTTGATTGTTGGAGCGAACTGGTAGAATCCCACCCCTAGATTATTTTTTTTTACTTTAGACCTCAAAATGAGCTTTGCTACATACAGAGTCCAAGAGACTGAAAGGCCAAATCAGGTAATTCATTTGGAAAAGGAGCAGATCAAGAGGGGAGCACCTTACATTTTCAGAGGGCTGCAGGAGTAAACATTCATTAAAAATGCAGTGACTTTAATAAGGTGCAGAAGGATTGACTTACATGGAGAACTTTGTTGAAGGACTTCTGTCGAAGGTTGTTAATTGAAACCAAGCAGTCCATGCAGAAAATATGCCAGCAATGGAATAATCCCCTGACTTATAAAGATGCTCTGGATCCACTTCACTCTGCTCCAGAGTCAGAAGACATTTGGCTTTCCGTATCCCACCAGCTTCTGGCAGCCGCAAGAGCAGCAGAAGCATCAGCAACATGGTTTGTCTTGCTGACTGAGTCTTCTCTGTGGTACCTTTATTTTAATGAAGAATGCGGTGAGGAGGTGGATACAAACTAAACCCTTTTCCAGGACAGAGGCATCACATCCAGTCTGAGTTCTGCGAAGAGACAGAAACACAGTCTTTGCTTGTCCTTTAACCACCCTCAAATCCTTTTTCAGTCTCCAGAGCCATCAATGCATTCAGCATTTCTGACATAGGCTCCACCCTATTGGGCTTCTGAGTTTAATATTGACAACAAAGCACCTTCTGACATGCTTTCATCTTCAGAAAACTCTCTAGGTACCTAACGTAAAAAAATAAGCAGATAAATATTATTTGAATCATTGGAGAGAAGAAAATTACCTAATCCCTTAACATGTCTACAGTCCTGGTGCCCAATGGGAGAACTCACATATGTGGTTCCAAGCTTTGACGATGAGGCAATGATGGAAACTAGAATAGTTGGCACCCTAACGCTAACCAATAAAACACTTGTAGAGAACCCAGGATCAACCCAGGATCAGGATGAACCATGGTGGCACAGTGATTAGAATGCAACATTACAGGCTAATTCTGCTGATTGCCAGCAGTTCGATTCTCACCAGCTCCAGGTTGACTCAGGTCTGTAGGTAGTTGTGGATCCCATTTTTTTTAAATAAAAGTGTTTATTTTTTCATTTTCATAACTTATAATCACACGTATACTATTACATAGCCAGCATTTTGTATTATTAAATGTTTATATCAATGTGGATCCCATTTAAAGAGGAAGAATTAGTCCTTGTTTAGAGGCAGACAAATGATATGGCAGCAGCCAAGACAACAAGGCAGGGTGTCTGTGCAGGTGTAGCTGTTGTCATTTGAGAGTCTTTGCTCACTTTCAAGGCTTTGCTTCATACATTGATGGTTGTAAGGCTCTGTCTGATGATAAGGGCACAAGATCAACTGAGACTATTATGACTGTTCCAGACTTCCTACTGAATATCAACCTCCATGCCTCAGATGCTAGAGGCTATCTCAGGTTTGGCTGAGGAGATGCCCAGGCTGATGGTCTTTGGAGCTTCAATTTGCCACCCCTGAGGCTGACCTGAGAAACAGCTCAGGAATTCATAACCATCACGGCAGCTATGCAAGGGGTGGTTTTAAAACATTTCACTACGGGTTTAGTGGGTGTGGCTAGATGGGGGGCATTTGACTGAGTGGGTGTGGCCAACTTGACATTAGTGATGCCCACTCATACAGCCCCCCACCAAGCCACAGACATACAGTCATACAGCCCCCCACCAAGCCACATACAGAGGAAAGGGTAGGAAAATTTTTGAAATTTCTACCTATTTCTACCCCACCCCTGTTTCCCCTTCTTTAGCAGCCCCACCCCACCGGACACCCCCAAATTGTGCCCCCCTGTGAGACACACATCTTACCAGAGTTTGACAGCTCCATTGCATCTCTCAGCCACTGTGTGCAGGGAAATACCTTGCACAGTAAAGAAAAACTTCTCATGACATCAAGGTAATTAATAACTTATCGCACTCTTGGGAAGTTTTTCTTTACTATGCAAGGTGTTTGTATGTTGAATGTTGAATGTTTATTTTATTTATATGTCGCCCTTTTCCCCCGAAGGGGACTCAGGGCGGCTCACAACTCAAACCAAGGGAGGGGGATACAAACAAAAATTAAAGCGACACACAACAATACATAATTTAAAACACACAACAGTCATACCATTCAAGACGGGGGCAACAGCTCTTTAGCCCCAGGCCTGTCGGAACAGCCAGGTTTTAAGGGCTTTGCGGAAGGCCTGGAGGGTGGTAAGGGTTCGAATCTCCACGGGGAGTTCGTTCCAGAGGGTCGGAGCAGCCACAGAGAAGACTCTCCTCCGGGTAGTCGCCAGTCGACACTGGCCGGCGGATGGAATTCGGAGGAGGCCTAATCTGTGGGATCTAATCGGTCTAGAGGAGGTAATTGGCAGCAGGCGGTCTCTCAAGTACCCAGGTCCAATACCATGAAGGGCTTTATAAGTGACGACTAGCGCCTTGAAGCGTATCCGGAGACCAATAGGCAGCCAGTGCAGCTCGCAGAGGATAGGTGTTACGTGGGTGAACCGAGGTGCACCCACAATCGCTCACGCGGCTGCATTCTGGACAAGCTGGAGTCGCCGAATGCTCTTCAAGGGCTGCCCCATGTAGAGCACGTTGCAGTAGTCCAGTCTAGAGGTCACAAGGGCATGAGTGACTGTTGTGAGGGCCTCCCAGTTCAGGTAGGGACGCAACTGGTGCACCAGGCGAACCTGGGCAAATGCCCCCCTGGTCACAGCTGACAAGTGGTGTTCAAAAGTCAGCTGTGGATCCAGGAGGACTCCCAAATTGCGAACCCTGTCTGAGGGGCATATGGTTTGACCCCCCAGCCTGAGAGATGGAACACTTGGCCAATTAGTAGGAGGGAAACACACCAGCCACTCGGTCTTATCTGGATTGAGTACAAGCTTGTTAACCCCCATCCAGTCCCTAACAGCCTCGAGGCCCTGGCACATCACGTCAACCACTTCACTGAGTTGGCACGGGGCGGACAGATACAGCTGCGTATCATCCGCATACTGATGGTATTTTATCCCGTGCTGTCGAATGATCTCGCCCAGCGGCTTCCTCCCTGCACACAATGGCTCCCTGCACACAATGGCTTAGAGATGCTTGCAGTGGGGTGAAATTTGGGGATGGAAGATGGGGCAGGGCGGGCCACGAGATGCAGATACCAGAGACTGGCAGCTCCGGGTCTTGTGGCTTTTGGGAGGTTTTCTTAAAAAAAAAGAAAAAGAAACACCTCTCCACACAAGCTTGAAAACTTCTAAGGTTGCCTCTGGAGGGGCAGTCGGGCAGAATTCCCCTCCGCTCCCTGGGTGACAGCAGTGTCAGAGCCTGCAGCAACTCCCAGCCCTTGCACAGTAAAGAGAAACTTCTCATGAATGCAGGACAATTAACAAATTCTCACACTTGCGAGAACTTTTCCTTTATTGTGCAACGGCCAGGAGTTGCTGCAAGACTGCAGGCTCTGAGCCAGCTGCAGCACCCCACTCCTGCTCGTGTGCTGAGCTGGGCCACAGGACCTGCTGGGTCCCATCCAATGTCTTGCACCCCACTCCCAGCCTTCACCTGCCCTTCTGTGCCATATTTAGACACCCAGCTTGCTGGGCTGCCCTTCTCCCTGATGCAGAGGCATGTAGCAAGGCTGGGGGGGAGGGTGCAACACACAGGAGATCCTAGCTACAGTTTACTCATGAGCCACATTGTCTGGGAGAAGCAGGAAAAAGAGGCTCCTAAGTGGGATCGAGCTTCCCCGCATCCTTGGCAGCCACTTCCTGAAGTCTGTGCTCTTCCTGCTACTGCTTGGTCCCCTCGATGCAGGAGGCGGCGGTTTCGTTTGCTGCCTGCGAACTCTGGGTGGCGAGCAGCCGAGCAAGCAAGCCAGGATCTGCTGGTTGCCTGTAATCTACAGTTTACTCATGTTTACTTGTGAGCATGGTTACTCGTGATCATGGTGTTCACAAATAAACTGCAGATTAGAGGCAGCCAGTGCAGACTAGCTTAGATGGATTGTGATTATTTACAATCCATCTAAAAACAGTGATCACACACCTGACATGGTTTTCCTGTCAGAGCAGGGACAATGTGAGCTCAAGAGATATTTTCTTTTCTCCCTTTCCCTTGTCATGGTTGTGCCTGGTGACTGCAACCTTTAACTATGCTGCCCCTCCTTTTACAGGCAGACAGGAACTATTTGATTGGTCTTCCTCCAGCCTCTGATGGACATAGTATGGTTTTATCATCATTGAGAGAGTGGGATGTTCTTGGCACCTTTAAAAAAGACATTGTTGCACCAACTTCTCAAGAGGCTGGTGTTGGACCCCATCATTCTGGGCCATTTTCCCCTGGCTCCCACCTTTCTTAAAAAAGGAATGTGGTGGAGAAGGTGGTTGCCCTGCAGACCCAGAGTGTCTTGGATGAGATGGTTTATCTGGGCTTCTTTCAGTCAGGCCCAGATATGAGAGGACTGGATGGAGGACAAAAGGGTTGAACTAAGAACCCCTGTTTGAAGAACTGGTGGAATTCATGGCTATTGAAGCCTTTGCTCAATTTCAGTTATGTCCTTTCTTGGCTCAAGGAGCTCTCCTCTCAGTCTCTCATCTCCCAGTTGCCATCTCCCAGTTGTCCTACTGCAATTTGCTAATTGACATGGAGCTGCCAGAAGCTATAACAGGTGCAAAATGCGAGTCCAATGCAGTTTTGGGTTCTCTTGGGGGGATGCATGTAATGTCTCTGCTATGGAGCAGCATTATCTGCCAGTTTGCTTTTGATTCTACCTGAAGGTGTTGCTTTAAAGTCGTTTATCCTGACATAAGAAGTGTAGAATCAAAATAAAGAACACCAAGCAAAGAATCAAGACACATTGCAGTGTTTATTTTATAGTATGTACTGGAAAGGTAAAGTTAAAGGTAAAGGTTGTTTTCACACATATGTGCTAGTTGTTCCTGACTCTAGGGGGTGGTGCTCAAATGTGTTTCAAAGCCGAAGAGCCAGCGCTGTCCGAAGATGTCTCTCTGGTCAAGTGGCGGCATGACTAAATGCCGAAGGCACACAGAACACTGTTACATTCTTACCAAGGTGGTTTCTATTTTTGTACTTGCATTTTTACATTCTTTCAAACTGCTAGGTTGGCAAAAGCTGGGACAAATAATGGGAGCTCATTCCGTTACATGGTGCTAGGAATTCAAACCACCAAACTGCCCAACTTTCTGATTGACAAACTCAGCATCTTAGCCTCTGACCCACCGCATCCCACTCTGCCCCTGGAGTGGGTCTCCTCCCAAAAAATATTAGGGGGTCCCCTGCTGAAGACAGGGGGATGCATTCATATTTAAACATTTGAGAAAAGAGGGTAAATGATGAATACTTACATATTCATATGCAATAATGTAAGAGATCCCAGGTCAACTCTATGTGTTGACATTCCGTGCAGAGTGACAGTGGAGCTGTAACTCAGATTACAGTAGCTGGAATGAAATGAATGATGCTATTGGATAACATGATTTATGACAGGCTAAACGGAGGACAGAAACACGGGCAAAGTTCTAAAGCAGATAAAGAAAGCAAAAAAGATGGCTGTGAATAAGAAATGCCTAATGAAGAATGCCTAATGAAGTTGTTAATAAACCACTGCTTTTTTATTACAATATTGGGTCGCTAATTAAGAAGCAGGCATCATTAGGGTATTTTACACCCAGGGTACTCCCTGCCTTTCTTCTATCTACAAAGAACAATGGTTTAGTTGGAAGAAAAATGTGCACCTTGTGGTTCAGGGATTATTGAGAAAAGTTCTGAATAAATACCATGGGGCCTTTGAGATTGTTTCAATTATTTTTGGTGAACAATCCCATTCATCTGAAATCAGATTTTAGCAACATCCGAGAAGAATAACTGACTACAAAATGCAGAAGCATGGGGAATTAGTTGTGCTCCTATTTTATTGTAGCATGGGATACACCCCAGCTTTTCAAAAAAAGGTTGGTCTATTTTTTGGGCTTTCACTGATAAACCAAATGACAAGGAATCTTTTTGGAAGGGGAGGGGGTGGGAGAGGGAAATTCCTATCATAGTTTCCTACATACCTAAAAACAAAAAAGGTAAATATATTGATTAACAACTAATAGGTTGTTTTGGTAATTGTTTGTTTGGGTATATGGATACATGTGTGCACATGGGCTTTTTTGAACATTAAAATTGAAAATAATATCTTTGAGTAATTAACTGGCATTTTGGGGAAAGTGGTAGAAAAAGTCATTTCTTATTTTATTTTGACATCAAATGTTCTTTTGTATTCAGGTCTGATCTTAGAAAGATAATGTAGCACTTGGGGATGAAGATGCAGCACAGCAGGCCAGTACTTGAGGCCAAGATGGAGAAGACCTGCACGGCTACCATATACTTTCCCTTGGTGCTCAGATAGGTGGGAACGAAGGATATCCAGACGCTGCAGAAGACCAGCATGCTGAAGGTGATCAGCTTTGCTTCGTTGAAGGCCCCAGGGAGATTCCTGACCAGGAAAGCCACCGTGAAGCAGATGACAGCCAGGAAACCCATGTAGCCAAGGGCAAGGTAGAACATGGCAACAGATCCTTGATTGCATTGCAGGATGATTTCCTCAGATTGGGAGTGCATGTCTGACTCAGGGAATGGAGGAGAAGTGCCCAACCAGATACTGCAGAGAACAACTTGGATACCAGAACAAGAAAGAATGATGGAATTGGCCAGTCTTTTCCCTAGCCATCTCTGTATATTATTCCCTGGTTTCGTGGCAAAGAAAGCTAATACCACAGTGACTGTTTTGGCCAAGACTGTAGAAATGGCAACTGAGAAGATGTTACTAAATGTCGTTTGTTGGAGAAGACAAGTGGCAGTTCTTGGCTTACCAATGAATAGGAATGAAGTCAAGAAGGAAAGCAGGAGGGTGATGAGGAGGATGTAGGAGAGATCCCGATTGTTGGCTTTGACTATGGGAGTTTCTTGAAATTGAATGAAGCTCCCCAAGACTAAGCCTGTTATCAAAGCCAAAAGCAAGGCAAGTGAAGCTAGAATGATCCCCAAATTTTCTTGATGGGATAAGAAAGTAGAAGTCTTAGGTATACAGAAATCTCTGTTTTTGTTTGGATGCTGATCTGCAGGACATTTGGTGCATTTCTGAGCATCTGAAAAGAGAAAAAAACAATATCTCCCTTAAAACTGACTGTTTGGGAATCTCCTTTATTAAATTCTCTTTTTGAAATATCAATATCTTCCTCCACCTAGATCTACAAGATGGCCAGGTTCTGTGTCTGGGCAGTAGTTCCGCTGTCTAATTGGTTCCCTAATTCTTTCTCCTCCCACCCATGCCAAGAAAGCAAGAACCAATGGCTTCCACCTCTTTGGGCATCTTTCTATTTGATGGATAAAAAAAAATAGTCTCAGTTTTACAACTCTTCCTGTCACTCCAGCTAGCAGTGGAAACTCAGTTTCACTCAAGAAATGTCTCAGCCATTGGTGAGTTAAGCAATGCTGTGACCTCCCTCTTGAAGTTCCTGGAGGCTGATAGGGGCTGCATGAGGAGCAATGTGTAGAAACTGAATCCTGGCAAGACCAAGTGGTTCTTTGGTCCATGGAGAATTGCCATCTTTGGTTTTGGGTGGTGTGGAATTGCCCCCAAAAGACCCACCTCATAACCTGAGGTTTCTCTTGGAGGAGGACCTTGGCACAACCCAATGCGGCCGCGCGAGTGATTGTGGGCGCACCGCGGTTCGCCCACATAACACCTATCCTCCCCGAGCTGCGCTGGCTACCTGTTGATCTCCGGGTGCGCTTCAAGGTGCTACTTACCACCTATAAAGCCCTCCATGGTATTGGGTCTGAATACTTGAGAGACCGCCTTCTGCCGATTACCTCCCTTCGTCCCATCAGATCGCACAGATTGGGCCTCCTCCGAATTCCATCCGCCAGTCAGTGCCGACTGGTGACTACGCAGAGGAGAGCCTTCTCAGTAGCAGCTCCGACCCTTTGGAACGATCTCCCCGTGGAGATTCGTACCCTCACCACCGTCCAGACCTTCCGCACAGCCCTCAAGATCTGGCTATCCCGTCAGGCCTGGGGATAAGATCCTAATCCGCCCCGCCCGAATGCTGAATGAATGTTGTTTTTTACTGTTTTATTTTATTTTATTCACAAATTTTATGTCTTGTCTTGCACTCCCTCCCACGAGTTGTAAGCCGCCCTGAGTCCCCTCAGGGAAAAGGGCGGCCTATAAATGCCAAATAAAACTCTAAAAAAACTCTAAAAACAACCCTTGGTTGTGCTTCAGTTATCCCCATTCCTTGACCAACAAACCCTAATCATGGTTGCTCATGCCCTAGTCCTTTTCCGTCTTGACTATTGCAATGCACTCTATATAGGGCTGCTCTTGAAAATCATCTGTAAGCTGCAGTTGGTTGCAAATATAAATTTTCACATGATTTTGGGCAGACCTTGGTGTGCAAATATTTCAATTCTCCTGTGGGAGGTTGTGTGTATTTCAACCAGTACAGACTGGTACGGCCATACTGGATGGTGAAAGGGAAGAGGTAGAGGGGCTGCTAGAAGAGTGTTTAAAACTCACACTCACACTCTTCCACTCTTATAAAAACGTCTGAGTGAATCCAGAAAGAGGGAAGAGGCAGAGTAGTAGTAGTTTGTTCAATTTGTATGCTGCCCTATTCCCGAGAGACTGGGCTGGAGGAGTGTGTGCTGTACAGTGGCTGTGACTTTTAAAAATGTCTGAGTGAATCGAACAAGAGGGAAGAAGCAGAGGGGCTGGAGGTATGTGTGTAAGGTGGTCAATAATGTTGAAGACCGGCAAGGACAGCCATATTTTCTCTGTAAGTAATTGTTTTATTGTTTTGTGTACTTATTTTATTCTTATTTAAGTAGTAAGTGCATAAAATAATAAATTTCCTTTTTTTATATCTTCTTTTTGTAGAAGATATAAAAGCCTCATTCTTTGGGGCAAAGAATTCCATGACATCGACTTGGCCACTCGCACCCAGTAACATGACTGCCAAGCTACTCCCTCCCGGTCACATGCCCACCAAGCCACTTCCACAAAACAGGCCACACCCATAGAATAGGTTCTAAAAGAGCCGAGGTGGCACAGTGGTTAGAGTGCTGTACTGCAGCCACTTCAGCTGACTGTTATCTGCAGTTCAGCGGTTCAAATCTCACCGGCTCAGGGTTGACTCAGCCTTCCATCCTTCCGAGGTGGATGAAATGAGGACCCAGATATGCTGACTCTGTAAACCGCTTAGAGAGGGCTGAAAGCCCTATGAAGCGGTATATAAATCTAACTGCTATTGCTATTGCTCCTCCTCTTATCCCTTCCTCCTCCTCCCTTTCCTGCTCCTCCTCCAGCTCCACTGTTCAGGAGCTGCATTGGTTGCCTTTTAGCTTCCAGGTGCAATTCTAGGTTCTAGATGTCACATTTAAAGCCATTCAAGGATTGGGGCCAGGTTTGTTAAGGAATCCATCCAACCCACTAGAGGACAGAGGCAAAGCATGTTTCAGAACCCATAAACAAAGTAGGTAGAACTGGCGGGACCCAGAAAACTGGCCTTCTCTGTGCTGGGCCCCTCCCTCCGAAACATCATCCCTACAGAAATTAGACTGGCTGCTAATTTGACAGTCTTTCATATGTCCCTGAAGACTTGATTTTGACTGCAGTCCTGGGGAACCCAGAGTATGATGGAGCCTATCAAATGGCTTATTTAACTGTGTGCTGTTTCCACAGTGTGTGGCGTGTCTGTGTGTAATTGTTATTATTTTTTTTCTACACTCCTGTTTTTATTGTTTGGAAGCTGCTTGAGTTGCTGTGAGTGAGTAGCAGCAATTTAAATGTTCATATGTAGGTATGTATGTATCTTCCAGTATAGCTCTGGAGCACCTGGAGCAATTTCAACCAAAGTGGAAACACAGATAACTTACACTCTGGATACAAATGCTGGGTGGGGGGGTGGGGAGGGGTAATATACAGCTGAGGTGTGTGGGTGTCTGTGTCTGTGTCTGTGTGTTCCAGCATAACGCTGGAATCCTTTGTCCATTAAGGAAAGTGAATGCGGTGTCCTAGAGTGGCAATTTTTTGTGATGTCCTTTGCAGCTTCCTCTGGAAATCCAACCAGTAATAAAAAACAAAACAATTTCTCTTTTCTTCATCAGGGAACTTGTGAAAGAAAAGAAGGAGGGAGGGACAGAGGGATAGAGAGAAGGTGGAAGGCAAGAAAGGAGGAAGGAAGGCTCCAATATTGAACTTGTGAATGAAATAAAGGGGAAAGGAGAGGAGGAGAGGAGCGGGTGATTTGTTTTCCATTTGTCCAGAGAGTTCAAGAAAAAATGGGAGATATTGACCTTTAAAATGCAGAGTTGTCATCTCTCTTCTAATGTAATGTCCTCATTAATCCCATCTTTAATGTGCTCCAAGTTGAAACCTAATATTATTTTTCTATCATATAATAAATATTAAAATAATTTGATTTGTTGAAAGCATGTCATATGCCTCCCAAAATGTCCTTTCCTAAAAAATGTGAAAATCTGGGTAAATAATTAACCAAGGAATGTAAGAAGCACACCAGAATAGTAATGGGAGACTTTAGCCATCCTGACATCACCTGTGAGAGAACATCAGCACCTAGTGGAAGATCAAATAGATTCCTGATATTGAGTTATGCTGGACTTAATCCTCACTAACATAGAAAGCATGGTAGAAGGCATTGATGTTATAGGAACTTGGGGGGGGGGGGCATGCAACATTCAAACTTAACATTATGCAATCATGTTAGCAATAGAAAAAAGAAATAGAAAAAAGTCAAACTAGAGTCTAGGACTTCAATTGAGCTGATTTCAATAAACCTGGAGAGAGCTTGAAAGGATTTCATGGGCAAAACAAGCCAAGAAGCTTGGGAAACTTTGAGAAGTGAAATTTAAAAAGCCTAGTCTAACATAATTCCAATGAAGAAGAAAAACAAGAGATGTGAAAAGAAACCATCATGGCTGCACAAAGGACTCTGATAAACTGAAAGAAAAAAAGAATAAACATAAAAAGTAGAAAGAGGGGCACAAATCCAAGCAGAAAATCAGCAAAGAGGCTGAACTTGCAAAGATGAAGTCAGGATAGTTAAGATTCAAAATGAATAAAGGTTTGCTACAAGAGTCAAAAATAACAAAAAAGTTTCTTTCAATATGTAAAAAAGCAACAGATGGAAACTAATGAAGAACAGAAATATTGTTGAACTAAGGAGACATTTCCTGACAGTTAGAACACTTAATAAATCGAATAAAGTAGAAGTTTTAAAGAAGAAGTTGGATAACCATTTTTCTGAAATGGTATAGGGTTTCCTGCCTAGGCATGGGGTTGGACTAGAAGACCCCCAAAGTCCCTTCCAACTACGTTCTATTCTATTCTAATAAGTAGAACTGCTTGCCTTCAGAAATCATGGATGCTCCAACAATGGAGATTTGTACGATGAAATTCAACAACTATTTCTCTGAAATGTTATAGGACTTCACAACTGAGCAGGGGGTTGGACTAGAAGACCTCCAGGGTCCCTTCCAACTCTGTTATTATTTTATTCTATTGTTTCTTCCAACATTTGTCCTTTTTCTCTGGTGTCACTCACCTTCCATGGTGGAGATGGTTCCTTCTGCACAGGGACGACAATCATAACAGCAGATGACCTGCCCTTCCCGAGCTACCTTCATGAATCCAGGCTGGCAACTTTCCACACACCTGGAAGGAGGCAGGGGCTGAGGAGAGAAAGGGAAAAGACTCAGAAAATGTTTACAGAAAAAGGAAGGGCAAAGGAAGAAAGGGTGGGTGATCTCCAGTTTCAAGGTTAGCTTTGATTAATTAGAAGCCAATAAGATTTGTGAGATTCATTAAAGTGGCTGAACTGTATATTTAGTTTCTTTTTTTTACTTATCTGTTAATGTTTAAGAAACAGTACAAATTTTGGCTTTCATTTAAACTTTAGGCATTAAATTGATCGGGGACAGGATGGGTTATTTTTTGCTTTGACTAAGTATATAATGTTATCTGCATGAATGATTGTCATTTCCTCCCTTTCCAGAGACTCAATAAATTGTTTGGGTGAAAACTGAAGACAAACTATTTTGAGGACACCTGAATAGCTGATAAGAAATCTGAATTCTTGAGAACCTGATCAACTGATAAAAAAACACAAAGGCATTCAAAGCAATTCCCCCCACACCTGAAAAAACAAACAAACAAACAAACAAACAAACAAACAAACAAACAAGCAGAATCCTGTTTTGGCCGCCTTCCCTGGAATATTATTCCAACCTTGTTCATCATTTCCACCTGTGCAATATTCTGCTGGTCAATGGTAAATTTCAAATCTTGGGATGCCTGTTTTTTTAGACTTCCAGATTTTACTTTTATGACAGACTTGTTTGGGAAAAAGATCCAGTTCACAATGTCCAGGTCAGCTGTCAGCTCTCCTTTCTCATCCAAATACACTCCTTCAATGGAATTATTGTGAAACTGGGAGCTTTCAAGGAATGTGTGAAGCTGGGAAGGGTAGAAAATAAAAGGACATTAGAAAAGACTTCAGAGGTTCTTGGAAAAGACCCTTTGGTCTATGCTGGGAGGTATAGGAACACTTCTCCCTGTTCGAAAACCCAGTTTGGTTTTAAGTTTCCAACTTGGTCAGGAGTTTATGAATGGGGGAGGGACAATAACTTCTGCAAACATTACACTTCAAAATGCAGATTAGAAGAATGAATGTAAAGGTTAGGAGTTTTGACATCTGATCATTTTCCTCTTCACGTATCCTTCTCACAGCAATGCTGATCAACAATTCACCAAAAAGGAAACTACCAATTATTTTTCCATAAAGTTTTATTTTTCTAAAAATATTTTTGTGATGTTGATTTTCTTTTCAGTTGAGGTTTATTCTTTCATATTTCTCTGCATTATTAGTTGCCTTATTGAGATAGATGGCTTGCCATTGTCTATCTTCCTGTTCTGTTCTCCAGGATCTACAGTGGGGAAGACCAGGACTTAGCATGGGAAGTGTCCCTCATGATCCAAAGACATTGGTCCATAGCTTTTCTCTTCTTGTTACCAGTCATTCCTTTCTGAGATTGGAGAGAATTACCAGATTGTCTCAAACAGTCTAATGTTTAACCCCAGGTTGGCTTCTTGTTTGTACAACCAAACTTTGAGAAAAAACTGTAGCTCAACAAACAAAATATCAATGTATTTGCTTAACAAGTATATAAAATTAAACAAGAAAATATGGAAAAAAAGCAAAAGGAAAAACAATCAGAGGAAATGGAAAGGGGAATGGACATAGAATAAGAGAGTTGGAAGGGATTTTGCGGATCTTCCTGTCCAAACCCCTGTTCAAGCAGGAGACCATTTCAGACCAGAAGCTGTCCAGTCTCTTCTTTAAAGCCTCCAGTGATAGTTCCCAGAATGTCTGAAGGCAAGGCCTTCCACTGGTTGAATATTCTCACAGTTAGGAATGTTTTTCTTAGTTCTAGGCTGCTTCTCTCCTTGATTTGTTTCCATCCGTTGTTTCTTGTCTTGCCTTTTGGTATTTGGAAAATAGCTTGACCCCTTTCATTTCATAATGATGGAAATGGAATGTTGAAATGAGGTTGGATTGGTGTTTCAGGATAATTATTTTTTTCAGAATAAGTAATAAAGGCATAAAAGTAGATCTGTATTTCAAGGAAATAAGTCTAATGGAAAAGAAATACCTGCAGAGACCTCATTCTCGGAGCTTCCACATTGATGCCCCTGTTCCTCATGGATCTCTTAGATACAGAGATATAAGCTGAATTTAAGGCCCTTCCCAAAGCCCAGGTGGTCTCATAAAGAAGATATCCATCAAGAGCCAGGATTTGATCGATCTCCTCTTTCCCCGTAGCCTCCAATTCTTCTGCCTGTCAGCACCGTTTCCAGACTTTCACAGAAAAGGCATTCTTAGTGGATGAACACCTAAAGTTTTTCTTTAAAAACATAGACTTGAAATCATTCACGAGAATCGCATTATCACCGTTTCCCCATTTCTTTTTCTCTATCAGAAAAGAAAAAATGGCAGCAAATTGTTTCATATTCTTCAGAAGAAACATCAAATCAAAGCTGAGATTCCATTGAGCTGTGCTGATCCACACTTTATCTGTAAAGTCTAGAAAGGCTTCAAGTAGCCCATTTATAATTTTCATTCCTACTGAGAATGAACTAGTCTCTGGGCCATAAACAAAGGCGTTGACTTTTGTAAATTTGTAATACTTTCTTCTTCTGAGGGTCATTTTAGCAAGATTTATTGGAAAGCTTTCATGGGTAATTGCACAAATGCCATTTCTTAACATCAAAGAAGACATTGTCCTCATGAACCTTTCTCCCTGGTCAGTTTCTGGAGCAAGAAGAGCAACCAATGTCCACCTGAAATGGAGGAGAAGCTGGACTATTCCTGGATATTGGACCCCTTCTGCAGGGAGCATTGGGTAGAAGAAAGGAAAATGAGTTTTATCCCCCAGATTCCTAGAAGCAAAATTATAGCTGATCTGAAAGAAATGGATGACATTATTTTAAATGCAAGAAGCAAAATTTCCATTAAAAAGCTCATCTTTTCATATGCAGTAGAGGACCTCTGATTCAAAGTTGCATGATTCATAACTGTCTCCCCAAGAAAGACCTACCTGAGGGATTTTGTAGGTGCCCAACATGGTTGACATCTGGATGGAGATGCCAGTCTCGGACGCTTCCATAACAGCCACTGTGTTTCTCTTCCTCCCACACCTGTAGTTGGGCACATTGGCCTCCCCCTCTGAAAGCAGGTCCAGCAAAGGATCTGTAGTCATTTCTACCTTGAAGAAGTTCTCATAGATATTATAACCCAGTGTGATGTTGGGTAAGAGATGGTCATTGCAGCTGATGTCCTCCATAGCAAAAAGGAAGGGCATAAATTTTGAAAAAAATCTGAAAAGTGTTCTAAAGTACGAACATATTAATAAAAATGATATTTTCTTTCACAATAATTTTTTTAAAATCTCTTAATCACTATTCTTCCAAATATTCCAAAGTATTACCATAAAAAAAGAATAAGAACAATAGAAAATTTTAAATTCATATGTTTTTCTGGGACATTCTCCCACTTGGTTACACATATACCAATCAAATTTCCTGTGTTGGTTTTCAAACATCTTACCCCACATTTGTCCCCCACTTTTGCTTAATAATTTGCAGATGGCTAAAAAATCCATTTATTATTACTTCATTTATAATGAAGAGCCAAGGTGGCGCAGTGGTTAAATGCACTAACCACTACTACTACTTCAGCTGACTGCAGTTCTGCAGTTCGGCTGTTCAA
Source organism: Thamnophis elegans (assembly GCF_009769535.1). Lineage (NCBI taxonomy): Eukaryota > Metazoa > Chordata > Lepidosauria > Squamata > Natricidae > Thamnophis > Thamnophis elegans. The sequence goes on along the minus strand of NC_045542.1, from coordinate 167,870,082 downwards.
ATCTCACCGGCTCAAGGTTGACTCAGCCTTCCATCCTTCTGAGGGGGGTAAAATGAGGACCCGGATTGTTGGGGGCGATATGCTGACTCTGTAAACCCCTTAGAGAGGGCTGAAAGCCCTATGAAGTGGTATATAAGTCTAACTGCTATTTATATTCTAGAGATTTTTGTATTAGGACCAAGTTGTTAGAATGACTGAGAATGGTTCCCATCCAGAAGACTTTCAAAAGAATTTAAAGACCTTTGAATGAAGGTTCAACCCCTGTTAAATGGACCTTTGATGGGTTGGGTTTTTTTATTTCTTGGTTCTGTTCATGTTTTCTTTTTTCTTTCGACTTGTAATTGAAAGACACTGAGTGACATAAAATCTATGAGTTATACAAATAAATGAACAAACCAAACAAACAAACATGCAATCACGCAATATTGTAAAAAACATATTTTCATTTTAAAAGAGGTTTCTTAAGTCCCTGGCCTAGACTTGTGAATAAGAATGAAAGAAAATTCCAAACTGCATGAATGTCTATGCTCTTAATCAGGGCTCTTTCATGGCACCAATAAATTTGGTGTGGGGAAAAAGGTAGAATTGTCTTATCTCCAATGCAGAATAAAAATAGCAGAAATGGACAGAATAAGAGAGTTAGAAGGAATCTTATAGGTCATGTAGCCCAACCCCCTTCTCGAGTAAGAGACCCTATACCATTCCAGACAAATGGTTGGCTAATCTCTGCTTAAAAACCTCCAGTGATGCTGCACCCATAACTTCTGTAAGGAAGCTGTTCCACTGATTAATTTTCCAACTGTCAGGAAATTTCTTCTTAATTCTAGGTAGGATCTCTTCTTCATTTGTTTCCATCCATTACTTCTTGTTCTACATTTAGATGCTTTGGAGAACAGGCTGACACCCTTGTCTCTGTGGTAGCCATTTAAACATTGCTATCATGTCACCCATAGTCCATCTTTTCACTAGACTAGACATGGACAATTCCTGCCACATTTCTTCATGTTTCAGCCTAATCAGCCTTCAGCCTCTTTGTTCCTCTTCTCTGCATTTTTAACTCTATCTCTCTTTGCTTGGATTAGGGTCCACAACCACCCTGGCCCGAATCCTGTTAAACTCAGGAATGAAGTGGAACAGAGAGATCATTCTGTTCCTATGTGTCCATATTCTAATTCTACTTATAGGATGGGATGGAAAGAGGTTGGGAAAATATTTGGTTTGGTTTTTATGAGTGGTGGGATCCTATCAGTTTAACAACTGGTTTGGTGATAGCCGACTTTGCTTGTGCCTGCTCACATAGCTCACACATGTGGCATTTGGAGAAAATTTACTTTCTGCATCACTGCTGGGAGGAAAACAGTTGAGGTGTAGCAATCCGCTCTGCTGCCCAACTCAGCTGAGAAGATATAGGTAGGTAAAGTACATTGGCTGGGGGTGCATAATTGATTGTTGGAGCGAATCAGTTTGCTCCCAGCTGATCATTGGAGCTACCACTTTGCCCAAAGCGGTAGAATCCCACCTCTGTTTTTTCTTACTTTAAACCTCAAAATGAGCTTTGATACATACAGGGTCCAAGAGACTGAAAGGCCAAATCAGGTATTTTGTTTGCAAAAGGAGCAGATCAAGAGGGGAGCACCTTATATTTTCAGAGGGCTGCAGGAGTAAACATTCATTAGAAATGCAGTGACTTTAATAAGGTGCAGGAGGATTGACGTACGCGGAGAACTTTGTTGAAGGGCTTCTGTCGAAGGTTAATAATTGAAACCAAGCAATCCATGCAGAAAATATGCCAGCAATGGAATAATCCCCTGACTTGTAAAGATGCCCTGGGTCCACTTCACTCTGCTCCAGAGTCAGATGACATTTGGCTTTCCGTATCCCACCAGCTTCTGGCAGCCGCAAGAGCAGCAGAAGCATCAACAACATAGTTTGTCTTGCTGACTGAGCCTTCTCTGTGGTACCTTTATTTTAATGAAGAATGGGGTGAAGAGGTGGATAGAAACCAAACCCTTTTCCAGGACGGAGGCTTCACATCCAGTCTGAGTTCTGTGAAGGGACAGAAACACAATCTTTGCTTGTCCTTTAACCGCTCTCAAATCCTTTTTCAGTCTTTAGAGCCATCGATGCACTCAGCAATTCTGACTTAGGCTCCACCCCATTGTGCTCCTGAGTTTGATATTGACATTAAAGCACGTTCTGACATGCTTTCATCTTCAGAAAGCTCTCTAGGTACCTAACGTAAAAAAATAAGCAGATAAATATTATTTGAATCATTGGAGAGAAGAAAACTACCTAATCCCTTAACATGTCTATAGGCCTGGTGCCCAATGGGAGAACTCACATATTGTGGCTCCAAGCTTTGACAATGAGGCAGCGATGGAAACTAGAATAGTTGGCACCCTAACGCTAACCAATAAAACACTTGTAGAGAACCCAGGATCAACCCAGGATCAGGATGAACCATGGTGGCACAGTGATTAGAATGCAGCATTGCAGGCTAATTCTGCTGATTGCCAGCAGTTCGATTCTCACCAGCTCCAGGTTGACTCAGCCTTCCATCCTTCTGAGGTTTTTAAAATGAGGACCCAGATTGTTGGGGGCAATAGGCTGACTCTGTAAACCTAAGAGCTTAGAGAGAGCGATATAGCCTTTTAAAGTGATACGTAAGCCTAAGGGTGGTTGCTATCAAGAGAGATTTGGCCTTTTAGCATGGCTGTCCCTCATATTAATATGGATTTGGTTAGGCTTTTTTCTATGGGGATTTGCTGATAGCTCTGTAGGTAGTTGTGAATCCCATTTTTTAAAAGTAACATTTATTATTGTTTTCGTTTTCATAACATATAACCCACACGTATACTATTACATAGCCAGCGTTTTGTATTATTAAATGTTTACATCAAAGTGGATCCCATTTAAAGAGGAAGAATTAGTCCTTGTTTAGAGGCAGACAAATGATATGGGAGCAGCCAAGACAACAAGGCAGGGTGTGTGTGCAGGGGTAGCTGTTGTCATTTGAGAGTCTTTGTTTACCTTCAAGGCTTTGCTTCAAACGTTGATGGTTGTAAGGCTCTGTCTGATGATAAAGGCACAAGATCAAGTGAGACTATTATGACTGTTCCAGACCTCCTACTGAATATCAGCCTCCATGCCTGAGATGCTAGAGGCTGACTCAGGTTTGGCTGAGGAGATGCCCAGGCTGATGGTCTTGGGAGCTTCAATTTGCCACCCCTGAGGCTGACCTCAGAAACAGCTCAGGAATTCATAACCATCATGGCAGCTATGCAGTGGTGGTTTCAAAACATTTCACTACCGGTTTGGTGGGTGTGGCTAGGTGGGGGCATTTGACTGAGTGGGTGTGGCCAACTTGACACCAGTGATGCCCACTCAGTCATACAGCCCCCAACCAAGCCACACACAGAGGAAAAGGTAGGAAATTTTTTGAAATTTCTACCTATCCAACCCCACCCCGTTTCCCCTTCTTTAGCGGCACCACCCCACCGGACACCCCCAAATTGTGCCCCCCTGTGAGACACGCATCTTACCAGAGTTTGGCAGCTCCATTGCATCTCTCAGCCACTGTGTGCAGGGAAATACCTTGCACAGTAAAGAAAAACTTCTCGTGAGATCAAGGTAATTAATAAGTTATCGCACTCTTGGGAAGTTTTTCTTTACTATGCAAGGTTTCTCCCTGCACACAATGGCTTTGAGATGCTTGCAGTGGGGTGAAATTTGGGGATGGAAGATGGGGCAGTGCGGGCCACGAGATGCAGATACCAGAGACTGGCAGCTCTGGGTCTTGTGGCTTTTGGGGGGTTTTCTTAAAAAGAAAAGAAACACCTCTCCACACAAGCTTGAAAACTTCTGAAGTTGCCTCTGGAGGGGCAGTTGGGCAGAAGCCACTGCCCTCTCTGCGTGCCTGCAGCATCAGAGCCTGCTGTCCCCAGTTCTCCTACTACAATGTGCTAAAAGAGCCGAGGTGGCGCAGTGGTTAAATGCAATTCGGCTGTTCAAATCTCACTGGCTCAGGGTTGACTCAGCCTTCCATCCTTCCAAGGTGGGTAAAATGAGGACCCGGATTGTTGGGGGTAATATGCTGACTCTGTCTAACTGCTATTGCTATTGCTATTACTTGACATGGAGCTCCCAGAAGCTATAACTGGTGCAGAATGCGAGTCCAATTCAGTTTGGGGTTTTCTTGGGGGGATGTATATAATGTCTCTGCTATGAAGCAGCATTATCTGCCAGTTTGCTTCTGATTCTACCTGAAGGTGTTGCTTAAAAGTCATTTATCCTGACATAGTATGTGTAGATGAAAACAAAGAACACCAAGCAAAGAATCAAGACTCATTTCAGTGTTTATTGGATAGTATGTACTGGAAGGGTAAAGTTAAAGGTAAAGGTTCTTTTCACACATATGTGCTAGTTGTTCCTGACTCTAGGGGGTGGTGCTCAAATGTGTTTCAAAGCTGAAGAGCCAGGGCTGTCCCAAGATGTCTCTCTGGTCAAGTGGCGGCATGACTAAATGCCGAAGGCACACAGAACACTGTTACATTCTTACCAAAGGTGGTTTCTATTTTTGTACTTGCATTTTTACATGCTTTCAAACTGCTGGGTTGGCAAAAGCTGGGACAAGTAATGGGGGCATGGGGAATTAGTTGTGTTCCTATATTATTGTAGCATGGGATATACACCAGCTTTTCAAAAAACAGGTTGATCGATTTTTTGGGCTTTCACTGATAAACCAAATGACAAGCAACCTTTTTGGAAGGGGAGGGGGTGGGAGAGGGAAATTCCTATCATAGTTTCCTACATACCTAAAAACAAAAAAGGTAAATATATTGATTAACAACTAATGGGTTGTTTTGGTAATTGTTTGTTTGGGTATATGGATACATGTGTGCACATGGGCTTTTTTGAACATTAAAATAGAAAATAATATCTTTGAGTGATTAACTGGCATTTTGGGGAAAGTGGTAGCAAAAGTCATTTCCTATTTTATTTTGACATCAAATGTTCCTTTGTATTCAGGTCTGGTCTGAAAAAAACGATGTAGCACTTGGGAATGAAGATGCAACACAGCAGGCCAGTACTTGAGGCCAAGATGGAGAAGACCTGTACGGCCACCATATACTTTCCCTTAGTGCTCAGATAGGTGGGAACAAAGGATATCCAGACGCTGCAGAAGACCAGCATGCTGAAGGTGATGAGCTTGGCTTCGTTGAAGGCCCCAGGGAGATTCCTGGCCAGGAAAGCCACAGTGAAGCATATAATAGCCAGGAAGCCCATGTAGCCAAGGGCAAGGTAGAACATGGCAACAGAGCCTTGATTGCATTGCAGGATGATCTCCTCAGATTGGGAGTGCATGTCTGCCTCAGGGAATGGGGGACATGTGCCCAACCAGATACAGCAGAGGACAATTTGAAAACAAGAACATAAAAGGATGATAGAATTGGCCAGACTCTTCCCTAGCCATCTCTGTACTTTATTCCCTGGTTTTGTGGCCAGGAACGCTAATACCACAGTGACTGTTTTGGCCAAGACTGTAGAAATTGCAATTGAGAAGATGTTGCTGAATGCTACTTGTTGGAGAAGGCAAGTGGCAGTTTTTGGCTGACCAATGAATAGGAATGAAGTCAAGAAGGAAAGCAGGAGGGTTATGAGGAGGATGTAGGAGAGATCCCGATTGTTGGCTTTGACTATGGGAGTTTCTTGGAATTTAATGAAACTCCCCAAGACTAAGCCTGTTATCAAAGACAAAAACAAGGCCAGGGAAGCTAGAATGATCCCCAAATTTTCTTGATAGGATAAGAAAGTAGAAGTCTTAGGTATACATAAATCTCTGTTTTTGTTTGGATGCTGATCTGCAGGACATTTGGTGCATTTCTGAGCATCTGAAATCAGAAAAAAACAATATCTCCCTTAAAACTGACTGTTTGTGAATCTCCTTTATTAAATTCTCTTTTTGAAATATCAATGCCTTCCTCCACCTAGATCTAGAAGATGGCTAGGTTCTGTGTCTGGGCAGTAGTTCCGCTATATGATTGGTTCCCTAATTCTTTCTCCTCCCACCCATGCCAGAAAAGCAAGAACCAATGTCTTCCACCTCTTTGGGCATCTTTCTATTTGATGGATAAAAAAATAGTCTCCGTTTTACAACTCTTCCTGTCACTCCAGCTAGCAGTGGAAACTCAGTTTCACTCAAGAAATGTCTCAGCCATTGGTCAGTTAAGCAATGCTGTGACCTCCCTCTTGAAGTGCCTGGAGGCTGATAGGGGCTGGATGAGGAACAATGGGTAGAAACTGAACCCTGGCAAGACCGAGTGGTTCTTTGGTCCATGGAGAATTGCCATCTTTGTTCTTGGGTAGTGTGGAATATCCCCCAAAAGACCCACCACATAACCTGAGGTTTCTCTTGGAGGAGGACCTTGGCACAACCCTTGATTGGGCTTCAGTTATCCCCATTCCTTGACCAACAATATGTAGACAATGTTTACTCATGCCCTAGTCCTTTTCTGTCTTGACTCTATATAGGGCCACTCTTGAAAAGCATCTGTAAGCAGTTGGTTGCAAATATAAATGCTCACATGGTTTTGTACAGACCTTGGTGTGCAAATATTTCAATTCTCCTGCGGTAGCAGGTGTGGGTTTCAACAAGTATTGACCGGTATACTGAATGGTGAAATTTAGCATGCCTTCCCATACCCGTTGGTCAGGGGGCCCGTTTTCCACAATGTGGGAGCTGCATTGGTTGCCTCTTAGCTTCCAGATGCAATTCTAGGTTCTAGATGTCACATTTAAAGCCATTCATGGATTGGGACCAGGTTTGTCTAAGGAATCAATCTTGCTGATCACATCCATCCAACCCACTGGCGGACAGAGGCAAAGCATGTTGCAGAACCCATACCCTAAGTAGGTACAACTGGCAGGACCCAGAAGAAGGGCCTTCTCTGTGCTGGCTCCCTCCCTCTGGAACATCATCCCTGCAGAAATTAGACTGGCCGCTACTTTGACAGTCTTTCATAGGTCCCTGAAGACTTGATTTTTACAGCAGTCCTGGGGAACCCAGAGTGTGATGGGGCCTATCAAATGGCTTATTTAACTGTGTGCTGTTTCCACAGGGTGTGGTTTGTGTGTGTGTAATTTTTATTTATTATTTTTTTCTACGCTCCTGTTTCAATTGTTTGGAAGCTGCTCGAGTTGCTGTGAGTGAATAGCAGCTATATAAATTTTAATATGTACGTACATATGTATCTTCCAGTATAACTCTGGAGCACCAGGAGCAATTTCAACCAAAGTGGAAACACAGATGACTTAGCCTCTGGATACAAATACTGGGTGTGGGGGTGGGGGGGGTAATATACAGTTGGGATGTGTGGGTGTCTGTATATGTGTGTTACAGCACAACGCTTGAATCCTTTGTCCGTTAAGGAAAGTGAATGTTGTGTCCTAGAATGGCAATTGTTTGTGATGTCATTGGAGGGGAAGGGACATCCTGGGCCATTAAGGTAAGTGAGTGCAGAATCCTAGAGTGGCAATTTTTTTGTGTATATCAGTTCCTTTGCACCTTCCTCTGGAAATCCAACCAGTAATAAAAAACAAACAATTTCTCTTTTCTTCATCAGGGAACTTGTGAAAGGACAGAAGGAGGGAGGGACAGAGGGAGAGAGAGAAGGTGGAAGGCAGGAAGGAAGGAAGGAAGGAAGGCTCCAGCATTGGACCTGTGAATGAAATAAAGGTGAAAGGAGAGGAGGAGAGGAAGAAAGGAGGAGAGGAGAAGGTGATCTGTTTTACATTTGTCCAGAGAGTTGATGAAAAAATGGGAGATATTGACTTTTAAAATGCAGAGTTGGCATCTCTCTTCCAATGTAATGTCCTCATTAATCCCATCTTTAATGTGCTCCAAGTTAAAACCCAATATTATTTTTCTATCATGTAATAAATATTAAAATAATTTGATTTGTTGAAAGCATGTCATATGCCTCACAAAATGTCCTTTCCTAAAAAATGTCAACATCTAGGTAAATAATTAACCAAGGAATGTAGGAAGCACACCAGAATGGTAATGGGAGACTTTAACCATCCTGACATCACCTGGGAGAGAACATCGGCACCTAGTGGAAGATCAAATAGATTCCTGATATTGAGTTATGCTGGACTTAATTCTCACTAACATAGAAAGCATGGTAGAAGGCATTGATGTTACAGGAACCTTTGGGGGGGCATGCTACATTCAAACTCAACATTATGCAATCATTAGCAATAAAAAATGTCAAACTAGAGTCTTGGACTTCAAGTGAGCTGATTTCAATAAACTTGGAGAGAGCTTGAAAGGATTTCATGGGCAAAACAAGCCAAGAAGCTTGGGAAACTTTGAGAAGTGAAATTTAAAAAGCCTAGTCTAACATAATTCAAATGAAGAAGAAAAACAAGAGATGTGAAAAGAAACCATCATGGCTGCACAAAGGACTCTGATAAACTGAAAGAAAAAAAGAACAAACATAAAAAGTAGAAAGAGGGGCACAAATCCAAGCAGAAAAACAGCAAATAGGCTGAACTTGCAAAGATGAAGTCAGGATAGCTAAGGCTCAAAATGAATAAAGGTTTGTACAAGAGTCAAAAATAACAAAAACGTTTCTTACAACATGTACAAAAGCAACAGATGGAAACTAATGAAGAACAGAAATATTGTTGAACTAAGGAGACATTTCCTGACAGTTAGAACACTTAATAAATCGAATAAAGTAGAAGTTTTAAAGAAGAAGTTGGATAACCATTTGTCTGAAATGGTATAGGGTTTCCTGCCTAGGCATGGGGTTGGACCAGAAGACCTCCAAGGTACCTTCCAACTATGTTATTCTATTCTATTCTAATAAGTAGAACCGCTTGCCTTCAGAAATCTTGGATGCTCCAACAATGGAGATTTGTAAGATGAAATTCGACAACTATTTCTCTGAAATGTTATAGGACTTCCTGCTTGAGCAGTGGGCTGGACTAGAAGACCTCTAAGGTGCCTTCCAACTCTGTTATTATTTTATTCTATTGTTTCTTCCAACATTTGTCCTTTTTCTCTGGTGTCACTCACCTTCCATGGTGGAGATGGTTCCTTCTGCACAGGGACGACAATCATAACAGCAGATCACCTGCCCTTCCCGAGCTACCTTCATGAATCCAGGCTGGCAACTTTTCACACACCTGGAAGGAGGCAGGGGCTGAGGAGAGAAAGGGAAATGACCCAGAAAATGAACTTATTTACAGAAAAATGGCAAGGGAAGAAAGGGTGGGTGTTCTCCAGTTTAAGGGTGAGCTTTGAGTAATTAGAGGCCAATAGGATTTTTGGTAGATTCATCAAACAGGCTGAACTGTATATTTTTTCCCTCTTTTTTCCTTCCCTGTTAATAGTAGAACTTTAGGCTTTCATTTAAACTTTAGGTATTAAATTATATGAGGATATGATTGGTGGATTTTTTGCTTTGACTAAGTATATAATGTTATCTGCATGACTGATTCACTCTTCCTCACTTTCCAGAGACTCAATACATTGTTTGGGTGAATACTGAAGACAAACTATTTTGAGGACACCTGAATAGCTGATAGGAAATCTGCATTCTTGAGAATCTGATAAACTGATAAGAAAACACAAAGGCATTCAAAGCAACTTCCCCCCCTCCTCAAAAAACAAACAAACAAACAAACAAACAAACAAACAAGCGGAATCCTGTTTTGGCCGCCTTCCCTGAATATTATTCCCACCTTGTTCATCATTTCCACCTGTGCAATATTCTTCTGGTCAACGGTAAATTTCAAATCTTGGGATGCCTGTTTTTTTAGACTCCCAGATTTCACTTTTATGACAGACTTGTTTGGGAAAAAGATCCAGTTCACAATGTCCAGGTCAGCTGTCAGCTCTCCTTTCTCATCCAAATACACTCCTTGGATGGAATTATTGTGAAACTGAGAGCTTTGAAGGAAAGTGTGAAGCTGGGGAGGGCAGAAAGAAAAGGAGATTAGAAAAGACTTCAGAGGTTCTTGGAAAAGACCCTTTGGTCTATGCTGGGAGGGATAGGAACACTTCTCCCTGTTCGAAAACCCAGTTTGGGTTTAAGTTTCCAACTTGGTCAGGAGTTTATGAATGAGGGAGGGACCATAACTTCTGCAAACATTAAATTTCAAAACCCAGATTAGAAGAATGAATGTAAAGGTTAGGAGTTTTGACATCTGATCATTTTCCTCTTCACATAGCCTTCTCACAGCAATGCTGATCAACAATTCACCAAAAAGGAAACTACCAATTATTTTTCTTTAATGCTTTATTTTTCTAAAAATATTTTTGTGATTTTGATTTTCTTTTCAGTTGAGGTTTATTCTTTCATATTTCTCTGCATTATTAGTTGCCTTATTGAGATAGATGGCTTCCCATTGTCTACCTTCCTGTTTTGTTCTGCAGGATCTACAGTGGTGAAGACCAGTACTTAGCATGGGAAGTGTCCCTCATGATCCAAAGACATTGGTCCATAGCTTTTCTCTTCTTGTTACCAGTCATTCCTTTCTGAGATTGGAGAGAATTACCAGATTGTCTCAAACAGTCTAATGTGTAACCCAAGTTGGCTTTTTCTTTGTACAACCTCGTCACTTTGAGAAAAAACAGTAACTCAACAAACAAAATATCAATGTATTTGCTTTACAAGTATATTAAATTAAACAAGAAAATATTGAAAAAAAGCAAAAGGAAAAATAATCAGAGGAAATGGAAAGGGGAATGGACATAGAATAATAGAGTTGGAAGGGATCTTGCGAATTTTCCTGTCCAAACCCCTGTTCAAGCAGGAGACCATTTCAGACCAGAAGCTGTCCAGTCTCTTCTTTAAAGCCTCCAGTGATAGTTCCCAGAAGGTCTGAAGGCAAGGCCTTCCACTGGTTGAATATTCTCACAGTTAGGAATGATTTTCTAAGTTCTAGGATGCTTCTCTCCTTGATTGGTTTCCATCCATTGATTCTTGTCTTGCCTTCTGGTATTTGGAAAATAGGTTGACCCCTTTCATTTCATAGTGACGGAAATGGAATGTTGAAATTAGGTTGGATTGGAGTTTCAGGATATTTTTTTTTTTCAGAATAAGTAACCAATGCATAAAACTAAAGGTCATATTTCAAGGAAAGATGTCTAATGGAAAAGAAATACCTGCCAAGCCTTCATCCTCGGAGCTTCCACCTTGATGCCCCTGTTCCTCAGGGATCTCTTAGATGCGGAGACATAAGCTGAATTTAAGGCCCTTCCCAATGCCCAGGTGGTCTCATAAAGAAGACAGCCGTCAAGAGCCAGGATTTGATCGATATCCTCTTTCCTCAGAGCCTCCAATTCTTCTGCCTGTCGGCACCATTTCCAGACTTTCACAGAAAAGGCATCCTTAGTGGATGAACACCTAAAGTTTTTCTTTAAAAACATAGACTTCAAATCATGTACGGACATAGCTTTATTATAGTTTCCCCATTTCTTTTTCTTTATCAGAAAGGAAAAAATGGCAGCAAATTGTTTCATATTCTTCAGATGAAACATCAAATCAAAGCTGAGATTCCATTGAGCTGTGGTGATCCACACTTTATCTTTAAAGTCTCGAAAGGCTTCAAGTAGCCCATTTATAATTTTTATTCCTACTGAGAATGTACTAGTCTCTGAGCCATAAACAAAGACATTGACTTTTCTAAATTTGTAATACTTTCTTAAACTGAGGGTCATATCAGCAAGATTTATTGGAAAGCTTCCATGTGTAATTGCACAAATGCCATTTCTTAACATCCAAGAAGACATTGTCCTCATGAACCTTTCCCCCTGGTCAGTTTCTGGAACAAGGAGAGCAACCAAGGTCCACCTGAAATGGAGAAGAAGCTGGACTATTCCTGGATATTGGACCCCTTCTGCAGGGAGCATTGGGTAGAAGAAAGGAAAATGAGTTTTATCCCCCAGAATCCTAGAAGCAAAACCATAACTGATTTGAAAGAAATGGAAGATATTATTTTAAATGTAACAAGCAAAATTTCCATTAAAAAGCTCATCTTTTCATATGCAGTAGAGGACCTCTGATTCAAAGTTGCATGATTCATAACTGTCTGCCCAAGAAAGACCTACCTGAGGGATTTTGTAGGTGCCCAACATGGTTGACATCTGGATGGAGATGCCAGTCTCGGCCTCTTCCAGAACAGCCACTGTGTTTCTCCTCCTCCCACACCTGTAGTTGGGCACATTGGCCTCCCCCTCTGAAAGCAGGTCCAGCAAAGGATCTGTAGTCATTTCTACCTTGAAGAAGGTCTCGTAGATATTATAACCCAGGGTGATGTTGGGTAAGAGATGGTCATTGCAGTTGATGTCCTCCATAGCAAAAAGGAAGGGCATAAATTTTGAAAAAAATCTGACATATTTTCTGCAGGTATGAACATATTAATAAAAATATAATAACTTTTCTTTCTCAATAAAAAGTTTAATCCTCTAAATCACTACTATTCTTCCAAATATTTTGTAACATTCAAAATTATTACTATAAAAAAAGAATAAGAAGAATAGAAAATTATAAATTCATATGTTTTTCCAAGACATTCTCCCACTTGGTTACACATATACTAATTGAATTTCCCCTGTTGGTTTTCAAACATTTTACCCCATATTTGTCCCCCCACTTTCTCTTAGTGATTTGCAGGTGGCTAAAAGAATCCATTTATTATTACTTCATTTCTATTCTAGAGATATTTGTATTAGGACCAAGTTTTTAGAATGACTGAGAATGGTTCCCACCCAGATGACTTTAGAAAGAATTTAAAGACCTTTGAGTGATGGTTCAACCCCTGTTAAATAGGCCTTTGATGGATTGGATTTTTTGTTATTTCTTGGATCTGTTCATGTTTTCTTTTTTCTTTCAACATGAAATACACTGAGTGACACAAAGCCAATGAGTTATACAAATAAATAAACAAACCAAACAAACATGCAATCAACCAACATCGTAAAAAACAATATTTACATTTTTAAAAGTTCGGTAAATCCCTGGCATGGACTTGTGAATAAGAATTAAAGAAACGTCTATGTTCTTAAGCTGCGATCTTTCATCGCAGGAGTCCTACTATCGCAGCACTATTGAGAGTGTCCTGACATACAGCATTCTTGCATGGTATGGGAGCAGCTCTGCAAAAGACAAAAAAGCTCTACAGAGAATCATTAAAACTGCCCAGAATATCGGAAGAAGGCGGGGCTTAGCAGTGTGAAGACAGACTTTCAGGCTGTTCCTGAGGGACCATCTAAATCGGGTCATCTGGACGGTCCTTTTTTGGACCCAAGCTGTCCCATAGAAAGGACAAAGACACAGGATAGATACAACTGAGAAGGCAGAAGCTTTTTATGCAGAATATTTTAGAAAAATGGCTGAGAAAACTGGGAAAGATGGTTCTGTGTTACAACTACTGGAATCCCCCACAACTGCGACTGAAAAAATAGAAGGAGCTGTAGGTGGAATTGAGAAAGAAGAAGGTGTGGTGCGGGATGTAAGCTGTAGAGAAAAATGAGAACCCAGATCTACTAGAACTATAAACCCTGTATATAAAGTATAAACATGGAGGAAAGAAAAATGATTACAATTAACATTAATGGACTTTATTTGGTAACTAAAAGAAAAAAAAATCTATAAATTAGAGAAGTTAAAACTTGCCATAATTTGCCTGAAAGAAGTGCAGATCCAAAAGAGAAATGAACATCTACTAATTCAACCAAAGCTTGGGAAAATGCTTTCAACACTGGCGAACTGCAAGAAAAGAGGAGTGATCTTCTATTTTAAAGGCAATATTCCAGCAAAATTAATCTACGCAGAGGAAGAGGGAAGAATCTTGAACTGAATGAGTTAAATGATAACACAATCATGCTGTGAAATAAATTAACAATGATACAATGGAAAAGTAATATATCTATGAATGGAATACTCTAGAACTTTTTGCTTTAAAAAAGATAAGGATAATAATGATTTTATGTATATTCAATAAGAGGACTGGTGATATAATGTATAACATTAAGAATGTACTACAATGATACCTTGTTATTGATAATAATTCTAACTGTTATCAAATAGATAATCAAGAATGTATGGAAAGCATGATTTTTTGGAAAAAAATAATACTAATGGTAACTGAATATATAATATCCAATGAAAGGGAGGTATTGAGTTATACTAGATGGAAAATCTGAGATGGTAAATATTATTTGAGAATATGGATGCTAAAATATCTGTAACCAAACGACATGCTATATATGATGATGGGTTTTTTTCTTTTTCTTTTTTTTTGTCTTTATTGTTGTGTGTGTGTACCAATATATAAGTATATATACAACAGAGAGTTTGAGTTTGAGTTTCATTTTATTTATATGCCGCCCTATTCCCAACGGGACTCAGGGCGGCGCACAAACCCAAGGAGAGGAAGGGAAAAACACAAAAACTACAAAATACAGAGCATTTAAAAACAACCAACAGCCACACGATTTGAGAGGGGAAGGGAACTCATCGACCCCAGGCCTGCCGGCACAGCCAGGTTTTAACGGCTTTTCGGAAGGCCTGGAGAGAGGTGAGGGTCCGAAGCTCTGCGGGGAGTTCGTTCCAAATGGCCGGAGCTGCCACAGAGAAGGCCCTCCCCCGGGTAGTAGCCAGATGACATTGGCTGGTAGACGGAACCCGGAGGAGGCCTGCTCTGTGTGATCTAATGGGTCTTTGGGAGGTAATTGACAGCAGGCAGTCTATCAAGTACCCAGGTCCAATACAAAGTGTGTCTGTGTGGGGAAGTATAGTTAGGATAGGTTAGCCAAAGTAAGGGAATAGAAATGATACCAAATTATGTCTGGGTTGGCGGAAATACCATCCCAAGGAAACATAAACTGAGATTTAAAATAGACACACCAACAACAATAGAAAAAAAAGGGAGGAGGAGGAGAGAGTGAAAGAAAGACAGGGGAAAGAAGAAAGAGGTAAGGAGAGGAGGATGGAAAGGAGAGAAAGAGGAGGAGAGAGGGAAGAAAGGGGAAGAGGAAGAGCAGGAGTAGGAGAAAGGTACGGGAAGAAGGAAGGGGAAGGAGAGGAGGAAGGAGGAAAGTAGAGAAGGGGGAGGGAGAAAGGGAAAGGGAAAGATGGAAGGGAGGGAAAAGGAAGGAGAAAGGGTAGGAAGGGAAAGAGGAAGAGCAGGAGCAAAGGAGAGGTAAAGGAAGAAGGAAGGGGAAGGAGAGGAGGAAGGAAGAAAGTAGAGAACGAAGAGAGGGTGAAAAGAAAGAGGTAAGGAGAGGAGGATGGAAAGGAGGAGGAGAGAGGGTAGAAAGAGGAAGAGGAAGAGCAGGAGTAGGAGAAAGGTACAGGAAGAAGGAAGGGAAAGGAAAGGAGGAAGGAAGAAAGTAGAGAAGGGAGGGAGGGAGAAAAGAAAGGGAAAATAAGGTGGTGTTACAATAGGAGGAAGGGATGGTAAATAAAGCAACCCAAACAGTATATTATAACCTATTAAATGAAATAATACATGTATAAGAATGATAAATGTTAAAACACCTGTAACCAAACGACATGCTGTATGTGATGATGGTTTTTTTGTCTGTGCGTGTGTGTTTTTTATTATTGTGTGTATGTGTGGTTTATGTAATAAAAAAATAAATAATAATAATAAAAAAACACTGCCCAGAATATCATCGGGCTCCAGCTGCCACTCCTGGATGACAACTTCACATCTCACTGTTTGAAGAAGTTGCATAACATTCTCAGAGACTCTTCCCATCCTGCTTACAAGGGACTATTGCCTTCTGGTAGAAGATACAGAACAATTAAAACTAGGACCACACATTTTCTGAATAGCTTTTATCCCAGAGCTATAATTGCACTCAACAATGAACTAAAGGGTCACCATCAGTGAGCTATTCTACAGCAATTCTTGGTCTGTTGTGTGGATGTTTAGGTGGTTTAGGGTGGTTTAGGGGTGAGGATTTTTGGGTGGGTGGGTTGTGTGTATTTGGGGATTGCTATGAGTGTTGGTCCTAGTCTCTGGGTGTTATGTGAATTTCGTGGTGTGTGTAAACTGTGTATATATGTACAATGACAATAAAGTAAAGTAAATGAGTAAATTTGGTGTGGGGAAAAAGGTAGAATGATCTTATCGCCAATACAGAGTGAAAATAGCAGAAAAGCACAGAATAACAAGAGTTAGAATTAATCTTCTAGGTCATTTAATCCAAACACCTAATCAAGTAAAAGACCTTATACCATTCCAGGCTAATGGGTGTCCAATCTCTTCTTAACAACTTCCAGGGATGGAGCACCTACAGCTTCTGAAAGCAAGCTGTTCCACTGATTAATTGTTCTAATTATCAGGAAATGTCACCTTAGTTCTAGGTAGGATCTCTCCTTGATTCGTTTCCATCCATTGCTTCTTGTTTTAAATTTAGATGCTTTGGAGAACAGGCTGACACCCTCTTCTCTGTGGTAACCATTTAAATATTTGAACATTGCTATCATGTCACCTATAGTCCTTCTTTTCACTAGACTAGACATGGACAATTCCTGCCACCGTTCTTCATGTTTCAGCCTCCAGTCCACTAATCATCTTTGTTGCTTTTCTCTGCATTTTTAACATTATCCCTCTTTGCTTGGATTAGGAGTCCCCCAGAATCCAGCTCAGCTTAGGGATGGAAGGGAGAAGTCATTTTGTTCCTCTGTGTCTACACTCTAGCTCTACTCACAGTTGGGAAAAATACTTGATTTGTTTTTTATCAGTGGTGGGATCCTACCAGTTTAACAACCGGTTCGGTGATCACACGCTTTGCATGCGCCTTCTTACTTACCTCTCGCATGTGGCACTTGGAGAAAATTTACCTTCCGCATTACTGCTGGGGGGAGGAAAACAGCTGAGGCACAACAATCAGCTCTGCTGTGCAACTCAGCTGAGAAGATGTAGGTAGGTAAAGTGCATTGGTGGGGGGGCATATTTGATTGTTGGAGCGAACTGGTAGAATTCCACCCCTAGTTTTAATTTTTTTACTTTAGACCTCGAAATGAGCTTTGCTACATACAGAGTCCAAGAGACTGAAAGGCCAAATCAGGTTATTTTTTTGCAAAAGGAGCAGATCAAGAGAGGAGCACCTTATATTTTCAGAGGGCTGCAGGAGTACACATTCATTAGAAATTCAGTGATTTTAATAAGGTGCAGGAGGATTGACCTACTGGGAGAACTTTGTTGAAGGGCTTCTGTCGAAGGTTGTTAATTGAAACCAAGCAGTCAATGCAGAAAATATGCCGGCAATGGAATAATCCCCTGATTTATAAAGATGCCCTGGATCCACTTCACTCTGCTCCAGCGTCAGAAGACATTTGGCTTTCCGTATCCCACCAGCTTCTGGCAGCTGCAAGAGCAGCAGAAGCATCAACAACATGGTTTGTCTTGCTGACTGAGCCTTCTCTGGGGTACCTTTATTTTAATGAAGAATGGGGTGAAGAGGTGAATAGAAACTAAACCCTTTTCCAGGACAGAGGCTTCACATCCAGTCTGAGTTCTGCGAAGGGACAGAAACACAGTCTTTGCTTGTCCTTTAACCGCCCTCAAATCCTCTTTCAGTCTCCAGAGCCATCAATGCATTCAGCATTTCTGACATAGGCTCCACCCCATTGTGCTTCTGAGTTTAATATTGTCATCAAAGCACCTTCTGACATGCTTTCATCTGCAGAAACTCTCTAGGTACCTAATATAAAAAAAATAAGCAGATAAATATTATTTGAATCATTGGAGAGAAGAAAACTACCTAATCCCTTAACATGTGTATAGGACTGGTGCCCAATGGGAGAACTCACATATGTGGCTCCAAGCTTTGATGATGAGGCAGTGATGGAAACTAGAAATGTTGGCACACTAACGCTAACCTATAAAACACTTGTAGAGAACCCAGGATCAACCCAGGATCAGGATGAACCATGGTGGAACAGTGATTAGAATGCAGCATTGCAGGCTAAATTCTGCTGATTGCCAGCAGTTTGATTCTCACCAGCTCCAGGTTGACTCAGCCTTCCATCCTTCTGAGGTTTTTAAAATGAGGACCCAGATTGTTGGGGGCAATAGGCTGACTCTGTAAACCTAAGAGCTTAGAGAGAGCGATATAGCCTTTTAAAGTGATACGTAAGCCTAAGGGCTACTGCTCTTGCTATCCAGAAGTATGTGGCCTTTTAGCATGGCTGTCCCCCATATTAATATGGATTTGGTTAGGCTTTTTTTCTATGGGAATTTGCTGATAGCTCTGTAGGTAGTTGTGAATCCCATTTTTTTAAAGTAACATTTATTATTTTTTTTCGTTTTCATAACATATAACCACACGTATACTATTACATAGACAGCGTTTTGTATTATTAAATGTTTACATCAAAGTGGATCCCATTTAAAGAGGAAGAATTAGTCCTTGTTTAGAGGCAGACAAATGATATGGGAGCAGCCAAGACAACAAGGCAGGGTGTGTGTGCAGGGGTAGCTGTTGTCATTTGAGAGTCTTTGTTCACCTTCAAGGCTTTGCTTCATACGTTGATGGTTGTAAGACTCTGTCTGATGATAAGGGCACAAGATCAACTGAGACTATTATGACTGTTGCAGACTTCCTACTGCATATCAACCTCCATGCCTGAGATGCTACAGGCTATCTCAGGTTTGGCTGAGGAGATGCCCAGGCTGATGGTCTTGGGAGCTTCCATTTGCCACCCCTGAGGCTGACCTCAGAAACAGCTCAGGAATTCATAACCATCATGGCAGCTATGCAAGGGGTGGTTTTAAAACATTTCACTATGGGTTTGGTGGGTGTGGCTAGGTGGGGGCATTTGACTGAGTGGGTGTGGCCAACTTGACATCAGTGATGCCCACTCAGTCATACAGCCCCCCACCAAGCCACACACAGCGGAAAAGGTAGGAAAATTTTTGAAATTTCTACCTATTTCTACCCCACCCCTGTTTCCCCTTTTTTAGCAGCCCCACCCCACCGGACACCCCCAAATTGTGCCCCCCTGTGAGACACGCATCTTACCAGAGTTTGGCAGCTCCATTGCATCTCTCAGCCACTGTGTGCAGGGAAAAACCTTGCACAGTAAAGAAAAACTTCTCGTGAGATCAAGGTAATTAATAACTTTTCACACTCTTGGGAAGTTTTTCTTTACTATGCAAGGTTTTTCCCTGCACACAGTGGCTGAGAGATGCTTGCAGTGGGGTGAAATTTGGGGATGGAAGATGGGGTTGGGTGGGCCACAAGATGCAGATACCAGAGACTGGCAGCTCCGGGTCTTGTGGCTTTTGGGGTTTTCTTAAAAAAAAAAAGAAGCACCTCTAAACACAAGCTTGAAAACTTCTGAGGTTGCCTCTGGAGGGGCAGTCTGGCAGAATCCCCCCATCCCTGGGTGACAGCAGCATCAGAGCCTGCAGAAACTCCCAGCCATTGCACAGTAAAGAGAAAGTTCTCATGAATGCGAGACAATTAACAAATTCTCACACTTGCGAGAACTTTTCCTTTACTGTGCAAGGGCCTGGAGTTGCTCCAAGGCTGCAGGCTCTGAGCCATCTGCAGCACCCCACTCCTGCTCGCTTGCTGAGTTGGGCCACAGGACCTGTTGGGTCCCATCCAACGTCTTTCACCCACTCTCAGCCTTCACCTGACCCTCTGTGCCATATTTAGACACCCAGCTTGCCGGGCTGCCCTTCTCCCTGATGCAGAGGCATGGGCAAAGGCTGGGGGTGTGTGCAACACAGAGGAGATCCTAGCTACAGTTTACTAATGAGCCACATTGTCTGGGAGAAGCAAGAAAAAAGAGGCTCCTAAGTGGGATCGAGCTTCCCCGCTCACATCCTTGGCAGCCACTTCCTGAAGTCAGAGCTTTTCCTGCTACTGCTTGGTCTCCTCGATGCAGGAGGCGGCGGTTTCGTTTGCTGTCTGCGAGCTCCAGGTGCCGAGCAGCTGAGCGAAAAGCCAGGATCTGCTGGCTGCCTCTAATCTGCATTTTACTCGTGAGCATGGTTACTCGTGAGCATGGTTACTTGTGATCATGGTGCTCACAAATAAACTGCAGATTAGAGGCAGCCAGTGCAGACTATCTTAGTTGGATTGTGATTCTTTACAATCCAACTAAAAACAGTGATCCCACACCTGACATGGTTTTCCTGTCAGAGCAGTGACAATGTGAGCTGAAGAAATATTTTCTTTTTTCCCTTTCCCTTGTCATGGCTACGCCTGGTGACTGTAACCTTTAACTATGCTACCTCTCCTTTTACAGGCAGACCGGAACTATTTGATTGGTCTTCCTCCAGCCTCTGATGGACATAGTATGGTTTTATCATCATTGAGAGAGCGGGGTGCTCTTGGCCCCTTTGAAAAACACATTGTTGCACCCACTTCTCAAGAGGCTGGTGCTGGACCCCATCATTCTGGGCCATTTTCCCCTGGCTCCCACCTTTCTTAAAAAAGGAATGTGGTGGAGAAGGTGGTTGCCCTGCAGACCCAGAGTGTTTTGGATGAGATGGTTTATCTGGGGCCCTTCCAGTCAGGCCTCGATATGAGAGGACTGGATGGGGGACAACAGGGTTGAACTCAGAACCCCTGTTTGAAGAACAGGTGGAAGTCATGGCTAGGGGAGCCTTTGCTCAATTTCAGTTACGTCCTTTCTTGGCTCAAGGAGCTATCCTCTCAGTCACTCATTTCCCAGTTGCCGTCTCCCAGTTGTCCTACTGCAATGTGCTACTTGGCATGGAGCTTCCAGAAGCTATAACTGGTGCAAAATGCGAGTCTAATGCAGTTTTGGGTTCTCTCGGGGGGATGCATGTAATGTCTCTGCTATGGAGCAGCATTATCTGCCAGTTTGCTTCTGATTCTAACTGAAGGTGTTGCTTTAAAGCCATTCGTGCTATGGGACAATGATACCCGAGGAACCAAATTCATTCTTAACTTTCCAAAATCTACAAAAAAAAAAACCCCACCTTTGTCCCCTGTCATGGGGTCTTCAGTGACTATTTGCTGCCAAATTCAGTTGTTTGAGATGGATGGCCATAACAATTGAAAATATATATAACAATAATCATTATTGGCTGCTATATATTTATATATTTATATTTATTGAAATTGTAGTATTTAATTCTTTTTTTTAAATTGTTCATTGCCTAGAGACATGTGTTTGAGAGAGATGACTGTCAAAATTAATTCATTGATTGATTGCTTAATTGACAGAATGAATGAATGAATGAATGAATGAATGAATGAATGAATGAATGAATGAATGAATATGGATGAGAATGGAGATCTGGCAGCAGATCTGGACAGTTTGAACGCTTGGCTCACAAGTCACTTATGAAAGTGATGTTTTTTTATTTGAAAAGTGAGGAATCCTTGGATGTCAAGTTAATTATGAATCAGAATGTTTTTATAGAGATAGAAGAGATGTAGACAATGGGGGGAAAGTCTTTATTTCATTCACGAACTAAGTATATATGCTTGTTTATAAAATTGTACCTGGGCAACCCGTACCTTTAGTTTTTGAATTCTTGCCCATCCCACAAGTCGTTTATCCTGACATAGGATGTGTAGAATCAAAACAAAGAACACCAAGCAAAGAATCAAGACTCATTGCAGTGTTTATTAGATAGTATGTACTGGAAAGGTAAAATTAAAGGTAAAGGTTCTTTTCACATATATGTGCTAGTTGTTCCTTCCTCTAGAGCAGTGTTTCTCAACCTTGGCAACTTGAAGTCCTGTGGACTTCAACTCCCAGAATTCCCCAGCCAGCTATACATTCTTACCAAAGGTGGTTTCTATTTTTGTACTTGCATTTTTACATGCTTTCGAAGTGCTAGGTTGGCAAAAGCTGGGACAACTAATGGGGGCTCATTCCATTATGTGGTGCTAGGGATTCGAATCACCAAAGTGCCCACCTTTCTGATTGAGAGACTCAGCATCATAGCCACCGAGCAACCACGTCCCATTGTGCCCCTGGAGTGGGTCTCCTCCCAAAAAATAGTAGGAGGTCCCCTGCTGCAGACAGGGGGATGCATTCATATTTAAACATTTGTGAAAGGATGTGGAAATGATGAATACTTACATATTCATATGCAATAATGTAAGAGATCCCAGTGTCAACTCTCTGTGTTGACATTCCGTGCAGAGTGACAGCAGAGCTGTAACTCAGATTACATTAGCTGGGATGAAATGAATGAAGTTATTGTATAACATCATTTATGACAGGCTGAAGGGAGAACAGAAACACGGGCAAAGTTCAAAAGCATATAAAGCAAGCAAAAAAGATGGCTGCGAATGCCTAAAGGAGAATGCCTAATGAAGGTGTTAATAAATCACTGCTTTTTGTATTACAATATTGGGTCGCTAATTATGAAGCAGGCATCATTAGGGTACTTTACACCCAGGGTACTCTCTGCCTTTCTTCTATCTACAAAGAACAATGGTCTTAGTTGGAAGAAAAATGTGCACCTTTTAGGTTGAGGGATTATTGCGAAATGTTCTGAATAAACTTACCATGGGGACTTTGAGATTGTTTTAATTTTTTTTGTTAAACAATCCCATTCATCTGAAATCAGATTTTTAGCAACATCTGAGAAGAATAAATTACTGCAAAGTGCAAAAGCATGGGGAGTTATATGTGCTCCTATATTATTGTAGCATGGGATACACACTAGCTTTTCAAAGAAACAGATTGGTGGATTTTTTGGGCTTTCACTGATAAACCAAATGACAAGCAACATTTTCAGAAGGGGAGTGGGTGGGAGAGGGAAATTCCAATCACAATTTCCTACATACTTAAACCGTAAGCTGCAGTTGGTTGCAAATATAAATGCTCACATGGTTTTGTGCATACCAAAAAAAGGTCAATTTATTTATTAACAACTAATGGGTTGTTTTTGTAATTGTTTGTTTTTTCGGGTATATGGATACATGTGTGCACATGCGCTTTTTATGAACCTTAAAATAGAAAATAATATATATTATTATATTATTATTATACTGGCATTTTGGGGAAAGTGGTAGCAAAAGTCCATTCCTATTTTATTTTGACATCAAATGTTCTTTTGTATTCAGGTCTGGTCTTAGAAAGATAATGTAGCACTTGGGGATGAAGATGCAGCACAGCAGGCCAGTACTTGAGGTCAAGAGAGAGAAGACCTGCACGGCCACCATATACTTTCCTTTGGTGCTCAGGTAGGTGGGAACGAAGGATATCCAGACGCTGCAGAAGACCAGCATGCTGAAGGTGATGAGCTTGGCTTCGTTGAAGGCCCCAGGGAGATTCCTGGCCAGGAACGCCACCGTGAAGCAGATAATAGCCAGGAAGCCCATGTAGCCAAGGGCAAGGTAGAACATGGCCACAGAGCCTTGATTGCATTGCAGGATGATCTCCTCAGATTGGGAGTGCATGTCTGCCTCAGGGAATGGGGGACATGTGCCCAACCAGATACAGCAGAGGACAACTTGGACACCAGAACAAGAAAGAATGATGGAATTGGCCAGGCTCTTCCCTAGCCATCTCTGTACTATATTCCCTGGTTTTGTGGCCAGGAACGCTAATACCACAGTGACTGTTTTGGCCAAGACTGTAGAAATGGCAGCTGAGAAGATATTGCTAAATGCTACTTGTTGGAGAAGGCAAGTGGCAGTTCTTGGCTGACCAATGAATAGGAATGAAGTCAGGAAGGAAAGCAGGAGCATGATGAGGAGGATGTAGGAGAGATCCCGATTGTTGGCTTTGACTATGGGAGTTTCTTGGAATTTAATGAAGCTCCCCAAGACTAAGCCTGTTATCAAAGACAAAAACAAGGCCAGGGAAGCTAGAATGATCCCCAAATTTTCTTGATAGGATAAGAAAGTAGAAGTCTTAGGTATACAGAAATCTCTGTTTTTGTTTGGATGCTGATCTGCAGGACATTTGGTGCATTTCTGAGCATCTGAAAAGAGAAAAAAGCAATATCTCCCTTAAAGCTGACTGTTTGGGAATCTCCTTTATTAAATTCTCTTTTTGAAATATCAATGCCTTCCTCCACCTAGATCTGGAAGATGGCTAGGTTCTGTGTCTGGGCAGTAGTTCCGCTATATGATTGGTTCCCTAATTCTTTCTCCTCCCACCCATGCCAAGAAAGCAAGAACCAATGGCTTCCACCTCTTTTGGCATCTTTCTATTTGATGGATAAAAAAATAGTCTCTGTTTTACAACTCTTCCTTTCACTCCAGCTAACAGTGTAAACTCAAGAAATGTCTCAGCCATTGGTGAGTTAAGCAATGCTGTGACCTCCCTCTTGAAGTGCCTGGAGGCTGATAGGGGCTGGATGAGGAGCAATGGGTAGAAACTGAACCCTGGCAAGACCGAGTGGTTTTTTGGTCCATGGAGAATTGTCATTTTTGGTTTTGGGTGGTGTGGAACTGCCCCCAAAAGACCCACTGCATAACCTGAGGTTTCTCTTGGAGGAGGACCTTGCACAACCCTTGATTGGGCTTCAGTTATCCCCATTCCTTGACCAACAATCTCTAGACCTGGTTACTCATGCCCTAGTCCTTTTCTGTCTTGACTCTATATAGGGCCGCTCTTGAAAAGCATCCGTAAGCTGCAGTTGGTTGCAAATATAAATGCTCACATGGTTTTGTGCAGACCTTGGTGTGCAAATATTTCAATTCTCCTGCGGTAGCAGGTGTGGGTTTCAAGAAATATTGAGCAGTATACTGAATGGTGAAATTTAGCATGCCTTCCCATACCCGTTGGTCAGGAGGCCCTTTTTCCACTGTGTGGGAGCTGCATTGGTTGCCTCTTAGCTTCCAGGTGCAATTCGAGGTTCTAGATGTCACATTTAAAGCCATTCATGGATTGGGGCCAGGTTTGTATAAGGAATCAATCTTGCTGGTCACATCCATCCGACCCACTAGTGGACAGAGGCAAAGCATGTTGCAGAACCCATACCCTAAGTAGGTACAACTGGCAGGACCCAGAAGAAGGACCTTCTCTGTGCTGGCTCCCTCCCTCTGGAGCATCATCCCTGCAGAAATTAGACTGGCCGCTACTTTGATAGTCTTTCATAGGTCCCTGAAGACTTGATTTTGACAGCAGTCTTGGGGAACCCAGAGTGTGATGGGGCCTATCAAATGGCTTATTTAACTGTGTGCTTTTTCCACAGGGTGTGTGGTGGGTGTGCGTGCAATTTTTATTTATTATTTTTTTCTACGCTCCTGTTTTTATTGTTTGGAAGCTGCTCGAGTTGCTGTGAGTGAGTAGCAGCTATATCAATTTTCATATGTATGTACGTATGTATCTTCCAGTATAACTCTGGAGCACCTGGAGCAATTTCAACCAAAGTGGAAACACAGATGACTTACCCTCTGGATACAAATACTGGGGGGTGGGGGGTGGGGTGGGGGTGATAATATACAGCTGGGATGTGCGGGTGTCTGTGTATGTGTGTTCCAGCACATACAACGCTTGAATCCTTTGTCCGTTAAGGAAAGTGAATGTGGTGTCCTAGAGTGGCAATTTTTTTGTGATGTCATTGGAGGGGGAAGGGGGATCCTGGGACATTAAGGTAAGTGAGTGCAGCATCCTAGAGTGGCAATTTTTTGTGTATATCAGTTCCTTTGCAGCTTCCTCTGGAAATCCAACCAGCAATAAAAAACAAACAATTTCTATGAAGTCAGGATAGCTAACACTCAAAATGTATAAAGGTTTGCTACAAGAGTCAAAAATAACAAAAAAAAAGTTTCTTTCAACATGTAAAAAAGCAACAGATGGAAACTAATGAAGAACAGAAATATTCTTGAACTAAGGAGACATTTCCTGACAGTTAGAACACTTAATAAATTGAATAAAGTAGAGGTTTTAAAGAAGAAGTTGGATAACCATTTGTCTGAAATGGTATATGGTTTCCTGCCTAGGCATGGGGTTGGACTAGAAGACTTCCAAGGTCCCTTCCAACTATGTTATTCTATTCTATTCTAATAAGTAGAACCACTTGCCTTCAGAAATCTTGGATGCTCCAACAATGGAGATTTGTAAGATGAAATTCGACAACTATTTCTCTGAAATGCTATAGGACTTCCTGTTTGAGCGGTGGGTTGGACTAGAATACCTCCAGTGTCCCTTCCAACTCTGTTATTATTTTATTCTATTGTTTCCTCCATCATTTGTCCTTTTTTTCTGGTGTCACTCACCTTCCATGGTGGAGATGGTTCCTTCTGCACAGGGACGACAATCATAACAGCAGATCACCTGCCCTTCCTGAGCTACCTTCATGAATCCAGGCTGGCAACTTTCCACACACCTGGAAGGAGGCAGGGGCTGAGGAGAGAAAGGGAAAAGACTCAGAAAATGAACTTGTTTACAGAAAAAGGGCAAAGAAAGAAAGGGTGGGTGATCTCCAGTTTAAGGGTGAGCTTTGAGTAATTAGAAGCCGATAAGATTTGTGAGATTCATTAAAGTGGCTGAACTGTATATTTATTTTCTTTTTTTTACTTATCTGTTAATGTTTAAGAAACAATACAAATTTTGGCTTTCATTTAAACTTTAGGCATTAAATTGATCGGGGACAGGATGGGTTATTTTTTGCTTTGACTAAGTATATAATGTTATCTGCATGAATGATTGTCATTTCCTCCCTTTCCAGAGACTCAATAAATTGTTTGGGTGAAAACTGAAGACAAACTATTTTGAGGACACCTGAATAGCTGATAAGAAATCTGAATTCTTGAGAACCTGATCAACTGATTAAAAAAACACAAAGGCATTCAAAGCAATCCCCCACCCCTGAAAAAAGAAACAATCATGCGGAATCCTGTTTTGGCCGCCTTCCCTGGAATATTATTCCCACCTTTTTCATCATTTCCACCTGTGCAATATTCTGCTGGTCAACGGTAAATTTCAAATCTTGGGATGCCTGTTTTTTTAGACTCCCAGATTTCACTTTTATGACAGACTTGTTTGGGAAAAAGATCCAGTTCACAATGTCCAGGTCAGCTGTCAGCTCTCCTTTCTCATCCAAATACACTCCTTGGATGGAATTATTGTGAAACTGGAAGCTTTGAAGGAAAGTGTGAAGCTGGGAAGGGCAGAAAAAAAAGGAGATTAGAAAAGACTTCAGAGGTTCTTGGAAAGGACCCTATGGTCTATGCTGGGAGGGATAGGAACACTTCTCCCTGTTCAAAAACCCAGTTCGGCATTAAGTTTCCAACTTGGTCAGGAGTTTATGAATGAGGGAGGGACAATAACTACTGCAAACATTACATTGCAAAATGCAGATTAGAAGAATGAATGTAAAGGTTAGGAGTTTTGACATCTGATCATTTTCCTCTTCACATATCCTTCTCACAGCAATGCTGATCAACAATTCACCAAAAAGGAAACTACCAATTATTTTTCCACAATGTTTTATTTTTCTAAAAATATTTTTGTGATTTTGATTTTCTCTTCAGTTGAGGTTTATTCTTTCATATTTCTCTGCATTATTTGTTGCCTTATTGAGATAGATGGATTCCGATTTTCTATCTTCCTGTTTTGTTCTCCAGGATCTACAGTGGGGGAGACCAATACTTAGCATGGGAAGTGTTCCTCATGATCCAAAAACATTTGTCCATAGCTTTTCTCTTCTTGTTTCCGGTCATTCCTTTCTCAGATTGGAGAGAATTACCGGATTGTCTCAAACAGTCTAATGTTTAACCCCAAGTTGGCTTCTTGTTTGTACAACCAAACTTTGAGAAAAAACAGTAGCTCAACAAACAAAATATCAATGTATTTGCTTAACAAGTATATAAAATTAAATAAGAAAATATTGAAAAAAGCAAAAAGAAAAACAATCATAGGAAATGGAAAGGGGAATGGACATGGAATAACAGAGTTGGAAGGGAGCTTGCGGATCTTCCTGTCCAAACCCCTGTTCAAGCAGGAGACCATTTCAGACCAGAAGCTGTCCAGTCTCTTCTTTAAAGCCTCCAATGATAGTTCCCAGAATGTCTGAAGGCAAGGCCTTCCACTGGTTCAATATTCTCACATTTAGGAATGTTTTTCTTCGTTCTAGGATGCTTGGAAATGGAATGTTGAAATGAAGTTGGATTGGAGTTTCGGGATAATTACTTTTTTCAGAATAAGTAACCAAGGCATAAAAGTAAATCCATATTTCAAGAAAATAAGTCTAATGGAAAAGAAATACCTGCCAAGCCTTCATCCTCGGAGCTTCCACCTTGATGCCCCTGTTCCTCAGGGATCTCTTAGATGCGGAGACATAAGCTGAATTTAAGGCCCTTCCCAAAGCCCAGGTGGTCTCATAAAGAAGACAGCCGTCAAGAGCCAGGATTTGATCGACCTCCTCTTTCCTCAGAGCCTCCAATACTTCTGCCTGTTGGCACCGTTTCCAGACTTTCACAGAAAAGGCATCCGTAGTGGATGAACACCTAAAGTTTTTCTTTAAAAACGTAGTCTTGAAATCATTCACAAGGATCGCATTACCATAGTTTGCCCATTTCTTTTTCTTTATCAGAAAGGAAAAAATGGCAGCAACTTGTTTTATATTCTTTAGAATAAACATCAAATCAAAGCTGAGATTCCATTGAGCTGTGGTGATCCACACTTTATCAGTAAAGTCTAGAAAGGCTTCAAGTATCCCATTTATAATTTTCATTCCTACTGAGAATGAACTAGTCTCCGAGCCATAAACAAAGACGTTGACTTTTGTAAATTTGTAATACTTTCTTCTTCTGAGGGTCATTTTAGCAAGATTTATTGGAAAGCTTTCATGTGTAATTGCACAAATGCCATTTCTTAACATCAAAGAAGACATTGTCCTCATGAACCTTTCCCCCTGGTCAGTTTCTGGAGCAAGGAGAGCAACCAAGGTCCACCTGAAATGGAGAAGAAGCTGGACTGTTCCTGGATATTGGACCCCTTCTTCAGGGAGCATTGGGTAGAAGAAAGGAAAATTGGTTTTATCCCCCAAAATCCTAGAAGCAAAACCATAACTGATCTGAAAGAAATGGAAGATATTATTTTAAATGTAACAAGCAAAATTTCCATTAAAAAGCTCATCTTTTCATATGCAGTAGAGGACCTCTGATTCAAAGTTGCATGATTCATAACTGTCTGCCCAAGAAAGACCTACCTGAGGGATTTTGTACATGCCCAACATGATTGACATCTGGATGGAGATGCCAGTCTCGGCCTCTTCCAGAACAGCCGCTGTGTTTCTCTTCCTCCCACACCTGTAGTTGGGCACATTGGCCTCCCCCTCTGAAAGCAGGTCCAGCAAAGGATCTGTAGTCATTTCTACCTTGAAGAAGTTCTCGTAGATATCATAACCCAGTGTGATGTTGGGTAAGAGATGGTCATTGCGGTTGATGTCCTCCATAGCAAAAAGGAAGGGCATAAATTTTGAAAAAAGTCTGAATACTTTTCTGCAGGTACGAACATATTAATAAAAATTATATAAACTTTTATTTCACAATAAAAATTTTAATCCTTTAAATCACTACTATTCTTCCAAATATTTTGTAACATTCAAAAGTATTACCATAAAAAAGAATAAGAAGAATAGAAAATTTTAAATTAATATGTCTTTCCAAGACATTCTCCCACTTGGTTACCCATATACTAATTGAATTTCCCCTGTTGGTTTTCAAACATTTTACCCCATATTTGTCCCCCCACTTTCTCTTAATGATTTGCAGGTGGCTAAAAGAATCCATTTATTATTACTTCATTTATATTCTAGAGATTTTTGTATTAGGATCAAGTTTTTAGAATGACTGAGAATGGTTCCCATCCAGATGACTTTAAAAAGAATTTAAACACCTTTGAGTGATGGTTCAACCCGTTAGATGGACCTTTGATGGTTTTTTTTCTTATTTATTGGTTCTATTCATGTTTTCTTTTTTCTTTCAACTTGAAAGACACTGAGTGACACAAAGCCAATGAGTTATGCAAATAAATATACAAACCAAACAAATGTGCAATCAACCAATATCATAAAAAACAATATTTACATTTTAAAAAGTTTGGTAAGTCCCTGGCATGGACTTGTGAATAAGAATTAAAGAAAATGCCAAACTCCACGAATCTCTATGCTCTTAATCCTGGATCTTTCATCACAGGAGTTCTGTCCTACTATTGCAGCACTATTGGGAGTGTCCTGACATATGGCATTCTTGCATGGTATGGGAGGAGCTCTGCAGCAGAAAAAAAAGCTCTATGGAGAATCATTAAAACTTCCCAGAATATCACCGGGCTCCAGCTGCCAGTCCTTGATGACATCTTAGCAATAGCAATAGCAATAGCAGTTAGACTTATATACCGCTTCATAGGGCTTTCAGCCCTCTCTAAGCGGTTTACAGAGTCAGCATATTGCCCCCAACAACAATCCTGGTCCTCATTTTACCCACCTCGGAAGGATGGAAGGCTGAGTCAACCCTGAGCCAGTGAGATTTGAACAGCCAAACTGCAGAACTGCAGTCAGCTGAAGTAGCCTGCAGTGCTGCACTACGCCACCTCGGCTCTGTATCTTCACATCTCACTGTTTGAGGAAGTTGCATAACATTCTCAGAGACTCTTCCCATCCTGCTTACAAGGGACTGTTGCCTTCTGGCAGAAGATACTGAACAATTAAAACTAGGACCACACATCTTCTGAATAGCTTTTATCCCAGAGCTATAATTGCACTCAACGATGAACTAAAGTGTCACCATCAGTGAGCTATTCTACAGCAATTCTTGGTCTGTTGTGCGGATGTTTGGGTGGTTTAGGGGTGGGGATTTTTTGGTGGGTGGGGGTGTGTTTGGGGATTGTTTCGGTGGTGGGCCTGGTCTCTGGGTATTATGTGAATTTCGTTGTACTGTGTATATACGTACAATGACAATAAAGTAAAGTAAATGAGTAAATTTGGTGTGGGAAAAAAGGTAGAATTATCTTATCTCCAATACAGTGAAAATAGCAGAAAAGCACAGAATAACAAGAGTTAGGAGGAATCTTATAAGTGATGTAGTCCAACCCCCTTCTCAAGTAGGAGATCATAATCCATTTTAGACAAATTATTGCCCAATCTCTTCTTAACAACCTCCAGTGATAGAGCACCTATAGCTTCTGAAAGCAAGCTGTTCCACTGATTAATTCTTCTAACCGTCAGGAAATTTCTCCTCAGTTTCTAGGTTGATCCTCTCCTTGATTTCTTTCCATCCATTACTTCTTGTTCTACATTTAGATGCTTTAGAGAACCCGCTGACACCCTCCTCACATTTAAATGTTTTGAAAATTGTTATTGTGTCACCCATAATCCTTCTTTTCACTAGACTAGACATGCATAATTCCTGCCACCGTTCTTCATGTTTCAGCCTCCAGTCCACTAATCATCTTCATTGCTTTTCTCTGCATTTTTAACATTATCCCTCTTTGCTTGGATGAGGAGTCGCCCAGAATCCAGCTCAGCTCAGGGATGAAATGGAAGGGAGATGTCCTTCTGTTCCTCTTTGTCTACACTCTGGCTCTACTCATAGGATGAGAAGAAAATTGGTTGGGAAAAATATTTGATTTGTTTTTTATCAGTGGTGGGATCCTACCAGTTTAAGAACCGGTTTGGTGATTGCGTGCTTCGTGTGCGCCTGCTCACTCAGCTCACACATGCACTCTTTGGAGAAGATTTACCTTCTGCATTACTGTTTGGAGGAAAAGAGCTGAGGCGCAGCAATCCACTTTGCTGTGCAACTCATCTGAGAAGATATAGGGGTGTGTGGGTTGATAGTTGGAGCAAACTGGTTCGCTGATCATCAGAACTACCGCTTTGCCCGAACTGGAAGAATCCCATCCCTGGCTTTTTTTTTTTTACTTTAGACTTCAAAATGAGTTTTGTTACATACAGGGTCCAAGAGACTGAAAGACCAAATCAGGTAATTTGTTTGCAAAAGAAGCAGATCAAGAGGGGAGCACCTTATATTTTCAGAGGGCTGCAGGAGTAAACATTCGTTAGAAATGCAGTGACTATAATAAGGTGCAGGAGGATTGACCTACTGGGAGAACTTTGTTGAAGGGCTTCTGTCAAAAGTTAATAATTGAAACCAAGCAGTCATTGCAGAAAATATGCCAGCAATGGAATAATCTCCTGACTTATAAAGATGCCCTGGGTCCACTTCACTCTGCTCCAGAGTCAGATGACATTTGGCTTTCCGTATCCCACCAGCTTCTGGCAGCCACAAGAGCAGCAGAAGTAGAAGCATCAACAACATGGTTTGTCTTGCTGACTGAGCCTTCTCTGTGGCCCCTTTATTTTAATGAAAAATGGGTGAAGAGGTGGATAGAAACCAAACCCTTTTCCACGACAGAGGCTTCACATCCAGTCTGAGTTCTGCGAAGGAACAGAAACACAGTCTTTGCTTGTCCTTTAACCACCCTCAAATCCTCTTTCAGTCTCCAGAGCCATTGATGCACTCAGCAATTCTGACATAGCTCCACCCTATTGTGCTTCTGAGTTTGATATTGACATCAAAGCACCTTCTGACATGCTTTCATCTTCAGAAAGCTCTCTAGGTACCTAACATAAAAAAATAAGCAGATAAATATTATTTGAATCATTGGAGAGAAGAAAACTACCTAATCCCTTAACATGTCTACAGGCCTGGTGCCCAATGGGAGAACTCACATATGTGGCTCCAAGATAATCAAGCAACGAATCAGCGAACAGCTAGAAGCAAACAAAGTAGTAACCAAAAGCCAACTGTTCTTCATATGTTTTAGCTTCCAATCCCCTAATCGTCTTTGTTGCTCTTTTCTGCACTCTTTCTAGAGTCTCCACATCATGGCAACCAAATCTGAATGCAGTATTCCAAGTGTGGCCCTACCAAGGCATTATAAAGTGGTATTAACACTTCATGTCATCTTAATTCTATTCCTCTGTTTATGCAGCCTAGAAATGTGTTGGCTTTTTTGGCAGCTGCTGCATATTGCTGGCTCATACTTAAATGGTAGTCCACTAGGATTCCAAGATCCCTCTCACAGTTACTACTATTGAGCAAGGTATCACATATACTGTACCTGTGCCTTTTGCTTTTCTTGCCTCAATGTAGAACCTTACTCTTTTCACCATTGAATTTCATTTTGTTAGATATGCCCAATGTTCAAGGTTGTCAAGATCCTTCTGTATCTAAAACCTATCTTCTGGAGTGTTGGCTATTCCTGCCAGCTTGGTATCATCTGCAAATTTGATGAGTTCCCCGTTTATCCCCTCATCCAAATCATTGATGAAGATGTTAAATAGTACTGGGCCTAAAACAGAACCTTGGGGTACTCTACTGCATACTTCCCACCATATAGATGCAGTTCCATGGAGGACGACACATTGAGTGCGGTTGGTCAGCCAGTTAGAAATCCATCTTGTGGTGATGCTGTCTAACCCACATTTTGTACTTTATGTAGTAGTAGGTTATGGTCTACCTTATCAAATGCCTTACTGAAGTCCAAGTAAACTACATCTATGGCATTCCTGGTCCACTAATTTTGTCACTTTGTCAAAGAATGCAATAAGATTAGTCTGGCATGATCTGTTTTTGACATACACATGTTGGCTTTTGGTTACTACCTTGTTTGCTTCTAGGTGTTTGCTGATTTGTTGCTTGATTATCTTTTCCAGAATCTTTTCTGGTATTGAAGTCAGGCTGATAGATCTGTAGTTTCCTGGATCTATTTTTTCCCTTTTTTGAAGATGGGAACACATCAGTTCTTTTCCAGTCCTCTGGCAGTTCCCCGGTACTCCAGCTTCTCTGAAAGATATAGTTCAGTGGTTCTGAGATCTCAACTGCCAGTTCCTTTGGAATCTTGGGGTGTAATCCCTCCGGTCCTAGTGATTTGAACTTGTCTAGGGTAGACAGGTGCTCACTTACCATTTTCTTCCCTATTTTAACGTGTGTTCCTAATCTGTTTTTTGTGGTGCTGTTTTTGATAGGTTAGACTGTTTTTTTCACTTTGTATAAAGACAGATGCAAAAAATCAGTTAAGTAGTTCTTCTTTCTCCTTGTTGCTTGTCACCTTCTTGCCACTTTCTCCCAGCAATGGACCAATTGTTTCCTTATCTTTTTTCTTGTTTTTAATATGTTGGAATAAGCTTTTTTGTTATCTTTTTACTTTTGTTACAAGCCGAGAGCCTTAGCTTTCCTCACTTCATCTTTACAGGCTCGGGCTAATTGCTGGTATTCTGCCTTAGTTATGGGCCCCTCTTTCCACTATGTATGTTTATCCCTTTGAAGAGCTGCCCAGGGGGCATGAGTGTGCTGGAAAATGAATCTCTGGTTTCTGGTGTGCGCAGTTCCAGTTTCAAGTGCATGGACTTCTGGTTTCATGTCTGCATACACGTGTGACAATCAGGTGGCTGGCTCCCATGTGCACACCAGAAAATGGAAGACCAGCTGTTCGGTTTCCAGCACAGCTGCATGCACGAAGGCCAGCTGATTGGCATGCACATACACAACAGAATCCTGGAAGAGGAACGGGTGATGCTGCATGTGCCAGGTGACATGGTTCTGTGTTCCACTTCATTCACATGTGCCATAAATTCGCCATCACGGATATTTGACAAGCATTATGAGAGTGGGGGCATCTCTTGCTGTTTTTTACAATGCATCTTCCATGCAAAGCGAATTCTCTCTGTGCCTGCTCCATTCCCTACTCTTCCTTGCTATGTTCACAATCCAGATTAAAGCATCCTCAAATTTCAATCCCAATACCGAACAGGAATTAGATCTGATGAATAAAATGAATTTTTCAAC
Source organism: Thamnophis elegans (assembly GCF_009769535.1). Lineage (NCBI taxonomy): Eukaryota > Metazoa > Chordata > Lepidosauria > Squamata > Natricidae > Thamnophis > Thamnophis elegans. The sequence goes on along the minus strand of NC_045542.1, from coordinate 167,835,302 downwards.
TCCTGGATTAAATCCTGAATAGAGATGTTCTTCTTGCCTTCATGGGAAGATGCCCCACTTGCTGTTTGTAAGGACATTTTCAACTTATATCCAACTAATCATGAAAATCACTTCCACCCAACATTTCTCCATGGCAGATGAACAATTTCCCATTTCTACTGACAGAAGCTGTATTATGTGGTCCTTCATCTGTATGTAATTTCACTGTAGAGATGATTTCATTGGTCACCTGATGCTCTTACAAAAGGCTTTACATTTATTTTCAAGACGTTCATTTGAACAAGAATACGGTCTTCCTTCCTTTCTTTTCATTGATGAAAGTGAGATATTAAAAATAAAGAGAAAAGAAAAACGAAATTAAGAAATAGGGATGAAATTAAGATTGCTCTTCTAGAGGGAGCAAATTGGAGAACCATATTAATTTAATCTGCATGCATTCAATGCATTTGATTTAAACATGTGTTTAATGGGAGATCCCACTCTGGCTTTTTTCACATGAGCAAAAATGCACCAAATGTCTAGAAGATCGGCATCCAAACATCAAATGCATTCACTGTATTCCCAAGATTAAAAACTATCTTTCTTATAAAGAAACTCGGAGGATCATCCTGGCTTCCATTGCTTTGTTCATGTTTTTAATCACAGGCTTTGTTTTGGGAATCTTCATTAAATTCCTGGAAACCCCGATTGTCAAAGCTAACAACCGGGATCTTTCCTACATTCTCCTGGTCTCCCTCCTGCTTTCTATCTTGACCTCCTTCCTATTCATTGGCCAGCCAACAAAAGAAACCTGCTTTGTCCAACAAACAGCCTTCAGTGTTATGTTCTCAATTGTTATTTCTTCAATCTTAGCCAAAACAGTCACAGTGGTGCTAGCCTTCGTGGTCACTAAACCAGGAAATAAAGTGCAAAGATGGCTGGGGAAGAGCCTCGCCAACTCCATCATTCTTTCTTGTTCTGGTGTCCAAATTATCCTCTGCAGCATCTGGTAGGGCACTTCTCCCCCTTTCCCTTACTTTGATATGCATTCTCAGTCTGGAGAGATACTTCTGCAATGCAACGAAGGGTCTGTTGCTATGTTTTATTCTGCCCTTGGTTACATGGGTTTCCTGGCTGCCATCTGCTTCATAGTGGCTTTCCTGGCCAGGAATCTACCTGGAGCCTACCTAAGCTGATTACCTTCAGCCTGCTGGTCTTCTGAAGCGTTGTTGTCCTTTGTGCCTGCCTACCTGAGCACCAAAGGGCGATACATTGTGGTGGTGCAGATCTTCTCCATCTTGGCCTCCAGTGCTAGCTTAGTGAGCTTTATATTTTTCCCCAAGTGCTACATTATTTACCTAAGACCAGATTTGAATACAAAAGAACATTTGATGTCAAGATAACAAGTAAAGTGAATTTGGAGCAGGTTGTTCTATAAAGTATCAGTTATTAAACTTCAACAAACATTTGACACATTAAAAAACTCACTTGGTGAGTTTGATTGGTGGGATTGTACAGAATTGAAAACAGTGATATATAAATATAAACAGTTGGTAAATTCTTTTATACTGTAAAAGTATTCAGAATGAGATAAGTGATTACATAAAGGTATATTGTTATTAAACAGACAATCAAGAATGTAAGGCAATTAGGTTTATTGAAAAGAAAGAAATATTAATTGTAATTGTATATACTGTATTTTGTACAATGAAAGTGAGGTATCTAGTTATATAAAATGGAAAATTTGTGATTGTATATGTAATTGAGAATATTGATGCAAACACACTTGTAACCAAACGACATGCTGTATGTGATGGATGAGAATTTTTTTTATGTTGTTTTTTATGTTTAAAAATAAAAAAAATGCAAAAAAACCTCACTTCATTTATTTTTGTTTGTCTTTTCCTCTTTCTTTTATCTGTTATTGTTTTATTATAAGACTGAGCAAAAGGTAAAGGTTCCCCTCGCACATATGTGCTAGTCATTCCCAACTCTAGGGGGCGGTGCTCATCTCCGTTTCAAAGCTGAAGAGCCAGCGCTGTCTGAAGACGGTCATGTGGCCAGCATGTCTAAACGCCAAAGGTGCACGGAACGCTGTTACCTTCCCACCAAAGGTGGTCCCCATTTTTCTACTTGCATCTTAACATGCTTTCAAACTGCTAGGTTGGCAGAAGCTGGGACAAGTAACGGGAGCTCACTCCATTACGTGATGCTAGGGATTCGAACCACCCAACTGCCGACCTTTCTGATCAACAAGCTCAGCATCTTAGCCACTGAGCCACCATGTCTCTTTGTAGACCTAGGGTAATAGATAGTATAATTTTAATACAGCAGTAGTTACACAGTATTTACTAGGGATAATGGATGCTCTCTTCAGATAAGTTAAACCTTTAAACATAAGAGGTAAAGAAGAGATTTACATCAACGTTTAACTATGTTTCCCAATGTGATGGCTCCCTTGGATGCTGGATTGGATGACAAGAAGGAGCCGGTTTGGGGATTGTCCAAGGAGAACAATGTCAAGGACTTGGAGCTTGACATTGGCTTCAGTGGGTAATTTGGGGGGAAGCCAAGTTCAGAAATGGTTGGGTTCCAAATAGCATCCAAAAGTAAATCAGAGTCTGAGGCAAAGACATAAGGCTTGTTGGCTCCATTACTTTGATTCAATCAATTATCATTATCTTCCCCAACAGCTTGGGAAGGGGAAATGCAAAGGATTTTCTAGCTCAGACCCGAGGCAACTGGGCAGAGAAACAAACCCTGAAGAAGAAACTCAGCACAGAACACTTCCTCCCTCCCTCTTTCACCCTTCCCTTCCTCCAATTGGCTGGCGACCAACTGTCTCCTGAGCCCAAAAGCCCTGGGTGAGAAGTATTTCACCAAATGGGCCGCAACTAAGGGTCTGGGGCACATTGGCCAGTGCGAATAGCTAGGGTTGTTTCAGTGGAGGACAAACGATAGAGGTTAATGGCTGGGGGCAGAACCCTGGGGGCAAACAAGGGGTGGTGAAGGATACAAGGTGAACAGTTCCATTCCCTTCATCTGAGGGGCTTGGTGCTAAGGCAAGGGGTCACGGAACTCATGTTAAACTGTCCAAATTGATTTGGAAGGCCGGCCAGCAACTGACTGCCTCACAGTGGCGGGAATCCCCAATCTTAGAGTGCCAGATTGGCGTCTGCTTTGGCAGCTTCCATTTGTGGGCCGAGGCTGATCTTGTAAACATCTGTTGCTCCAACAGCATATCCTTAGGGGAAGTGACTCCCGCAGCTTTGCTTTTCAGGATCAGGTCCGAATATGAGGTCCGCCCAGGAGCCCACTCTTTGCGCACGGCTCCCAGCTGGCGTTCCCTCTCTGCAGCTTCCACCACGGCTTGGGAAGGTGAGTAGATGCTCTTGACGTAGATCGCTGAGCCGTCATCTATGGCAGTGTTTTTCAACCACTGTGCCGCGGCACACTAGTGTGCCGTGACATAGTGTGAGATGTGCCGTGGGAAAAACACCCGCCGGCATTGCGTCCCAGCTGGCGGGCAGAGGCTGAGTCGGCCGGCCGGCTGGCCTCTCCCCAGCTACCTTGGCCGCACCTGGTGGGGGGCGGGGAGGTGGCGCGCTCCAGGCCACCCTGCACCCCAGCCGCATCCCCGGGGCCGCAGGAGCCGCCAGTTGGGAGGAGCGTCGCGTCTCGTCGCCGGCCGCCTCCGGGATTGCTAAAAATAGCGGGCGGAAGCAGGGAGGGTCTCAGGCTCTGTTGGAGGGTGGCCCCTCTGCGCTGCGCTCGGGGCTGCTCTGGCAGCCGTCGGGCCCCATTGGCCCCTCAGCACTCTTGCCACGCGCGCCCCGCTCCCGCCCACTCCCCCCTGCCAATGCGGGGCCCTGGTCCCGGCGCCCATTGGATTGGGCCCAGGGGCTTCCTCCTTGCGGGAAAGTGGCGGCGACTTTCTCTCGTTCAGTAACTCTGCCCCCCCCCCGCCGGAAGGAGGAGAGCTGGGGAAGCGGAGCGCGGGGTCACTGCTGCTCGTGGCCGCGGAAGCTCGCGCGGTGGCAGCTTCAGCCTCCTCCGTTCAGCCTTCTGGCCCAGCCAGAGAGGAGCCCCGAGGGCCAGCAAGAAGGAATTAACTAGAAAATGGGCAGGGGGGGAACAGAGCTGTGGGGGACTAGTGCTCACAGAGCCCCCAACTACCCCTGAGGCTCTGCTGCCTTCGGTGAGAGATCTGGCCCTCTGGAGCCTTCAAGCGTTCCTTCCCTGCCCTTCTTTCTTAACAACCAACCTGCATTTCCTTTACAACGGCAGTTGGGACCGTCACTAAGCAGCACCTGCCTGTGACATTGCACTTCCTGACTACATCATGGATGCCTTGCAATTCTGGTCCCAAATGCCATTGTAAACGGAGCCCCTCCTGCCCTACTGGAGGCCAAGAGCTTGGGTGGAAGGGGATGCTGGGCAGGGGTCTGAGCTGGGCCTGCATACAGAGGCCAAGAGACCCTCCCAGCCAGCCCCTGCCCCCAGGCTGCACTTGCTCCCGCCAGTCGGGCCCAGAGACAGGCAGGGCCCACTCGGCCAGGGATGCAGCTGCAGCTTCTGCCGCTTTCTTTGAAAACAGAGATTGACAAGGAAGTTCCCCCTCTGAGACCATGGGAGTTAGGATCCCACCTCCACAGCCAGCCACATGAAAGGCTCTTCAGGGGGTCCACTGAGAACCCAAGCCCAGGGCTGCTTTCTTTTATGCACACCACACACACACACACACACACAAGCAGACAGTTCACCAGACCAAGAATCAGCCCCTGCTGCTGGGCAAGAGCAGAGGTCAGCTGGGGCCGCATTAGCAAACGATGACTGGACAGAGTCTTGCTTCCCAACCTTGGTTGACTGAAATAACACACACACACACACACACACACACACACACACACACACACACACACCACTGAGCTGGCCTTCCACTGTGGCCTGGCAGGGAGGCTCCTTACTCAGTGTTGACCAGGGTGCACCATTTTCTAATGGTGGTGTGCCTCGTGATTTTTTTCATGAAAAAAGTGTGCCTTTGCACAAAAAATGTTGAAAAACACTGATCTATGGCTCCCTCCATGGATTTCTTCTCTTCCTCCATCTTCCCTGAGTCTTTGCATCGCCTGGGTTCAGGATGATGCTGGGGCTCAGGACCACGGACAGCACCCTGAGGTTCGGGGTAGTTGGTAAAGTACTGTAAATGAGATTTGGGTTAATGTCAGGGTTCCAAATAGCATCTAAAAGTAAATCAGACTCCGAGGCAAAGGATTCCTCAAAGTAAATCCCAATTTATTAAGATAGCCATGTTGCACATCTGGGAAAACACAAATCTGAAAGCTTCCAGGTTTTCCCCACCCAGTTGAAAGTTCAAGATCCTGTCCCTACACCCACAAGTCTATCACATGGTCCAAACCTCCCCTGCCATGCTGGCAGTTCCACCCATCCAGTTCTGGCCAGGTGTAGAGACAAAGGATGACCTTGGTTTTCTAGAAAGAATTTTGTTATGGCTACATATCGCCCAACTGGGTGTCTTATACACTGAATACAGCATTATGTTGAACATTTTAATCTTTAAAAATAGAAAGAAAAACACAACAAGAAAAAACAAAACACAACATACATAATTGTTCTGACTCCATTTCTCCGTCCAGGAATGAAAGCCAAAAGCCACTTAACTAAAAAGGCTTCTTTTAATCAGTCCAAGCTCTTCTTGGCTGCAAGCCCAAATAAAGATAATAGCTCTGGAAAAAGTCCTATAACTCACAAAATACTGCAAACCCGGGTTCTCTTATCTCAAGCCACTTATCCAAGTTGGCTTCTCCCGGTTTGTGAACGCGAACAAGAACAATCACTAGCACAGGAATGGAACGTTGACTTCTGCAACCAGGGCATGGCACCAGCAGACTTTTTATACTCAGCAGAGGATCCCAATGAGCAACAGTTGCTCGCAATCATCTCCTGTAAATACTCAGTTGTTCCTTCCGTCGAGTAACCCTTCGACAGGGTGCATCCTGCAATCACTCTCAAGTGTTTCCCTATAACACTTATAATATTAATAATTTATTTTACCTATTTACATTCTCCATTAACAAAAAATGTACATACCACATTGTACAATGAAAGTGAGGTATTTAGTTATATTAGAGGAAAAATCTGTGATTGTAAATGCAATTGCGAATATGGATGCAAAAACACTTGTAACCAAATGACATGCTGTATGTAATGGATGAGATCATTTTTTTATATTGTGTTTTTTTTATTTTTATGTTTAAAAATAAAAAAACAGATTGCAAAAAAAATGTATATACCATATTTTTCAGAGTATAAGATGCACCATTTTCCCTCAAAAAAGAGTGAAAAATCTGGGTGTGTCTTAAACACTGAATACAGCATTTTTGGCCTCCTGAAACCCCACCCCCTTCACCAAAATGGCCATGCATAGCCTTTAGGAGGCTTCCAGAGTGCTCCTGGGGCCTGGGGAGGGCAAAAATGAGTGAAAAAACAGGCCCTCCAGGCCCCAGGAGCACTCTATTAGCCTCTCCTTCCCTTAGCTCAGTCTTTTGCCCACAGCAACCCTGTAGGGAAGGAAGCAACCAAAAAAAGTTTGCACTGCCCTTCCATATAAACAGGTCCTCCCTGAGAGAGAGAGATCTTCTAGGAAGGGGCCATCCCTTCTCTCCCCAGTGTTTCCTTCCTCTTGTCTGTCTTGTACCTCCAGCTCATGAGCACCAAGAAGCCTTTACCCTAGAGGGCCTCCCCCTGTCTCTCACTGTCTCCCCCCCTTCCTGGACAGAAATCCCCCATTTTCTCAGGGTGCCCCATTTCCTGCTCCTACTACCTGCCTCACTCTCCTTCCTTGGAGCTGGAGAGCTAGAGAAGCTGAGCTTTGACTGATCTTCCCTTGTACAGTAGTTGATCAGAGGGTCCCCAAGAGGAGGTGCTGAGCCCCAGAGGAGCCCCAGACAACCCACTGTCCCCCCATGGCTGCCTTGGGAAGACTTTGAAGATGAATTCCCCATCCCAACAATCCTGAAGGTGTTGGCTCTCAGTTATTCTCCAAGCCCCAGGTTTTGTCTAAAATCAGAAATGAGGAGGTGATAAGCTGCCTAGGAAAGCCAAGGGAAATCATCAAAACAATTAAAAAGCGAAAGTTAGAATGTTTCAGACATGTGATGCGACACCCAGAAACATACAGCATCCTTCACTTAATCCTTCAGGGAAAGATTGAAGGCAAATGAGATCCAGGCAGAAGAAGAACATCATGGCTTCAAAATCAACATAATAGCAGTATTCCAATATTTGAGAGGCTGCCACAAAGAAGAGGGGGATCAAATTATTTTCCAAAGCACCAGAGGGCAGGACAAGGAACAATTGTTGGAAAATAATAAAAGAGAAGCAACCTGGAATTATGGAGAAACAGTGAGGACAATTAATCAGTGGAACAGCTTGGCTTCAGAAATTAGCACTCCATCACTGAAGGTTTTAAGTCCACAAGACTTAAAGTTGCCAAGTTTGAAGACCTCTGACCTAGCTCATGGGTCATATTCAGTGGTGGGATTCAGATAATTTAACAACTGATTCTCTGCCCTAATGATTTCTTCCAACAACCAGTTCACCAAGCTGCTCAGAAACTTAACAACCGGTTCTCCCAAAGTGGTGCAAACTGGCTGAATCTCACCACTGCTCATATGCCGTATTTTTTGGAGTATAAGATGCACCAGTATAAGATATTTTATACACAAAGATTTTGAAGAGGAAAATTAAAAAAAAAGTTTTTGCACTCTGCAGACCTCCCCCAAATGGCCTGTTTTTCATGAAACTGGGCCCATTTTTTTTCAAAAAAAGTGCATGCATAATCTTTAGGGGGCTTATAGAGTGCTCCTGGGAGCTGGGGGGTGGGCAAAATTGAGCAAAAAAAATGACCCATTTTTTTACTCATTTCTGTCCTCCCCAGCCCCCAGGATCTTTCTGAAAGCTTCCTAGAAGCTATGCATGGCCGTTTTGGTGAAGGGGCAGGGTTTCGGGAGGCAGAAAATGCTGCATTCAGTGTATAGTATGCACCCAGATTTTCAGCCTCTTTTTTGAGGGAAAAGGGTGCATCTAATACTCAGAAAAATATGGTATATTGTTCAAGTCAAATATTGGCTAGCCTTCATGCTGAGGAAAAGGAGAACTACCAAGTGTTAAAAAACCCACAAACAATAGTTAATCATTCATTTATTTAATTGTTTGACGTGGAGGTGGAAGGGACCTTGGAGGTCTTCTAGTCCAACCTCTTGCTCCTGTACCCTTTTATACAAATGCTTGTCCGATCTCTTCTCAAAAAGCTGCAGAGGTGGAACCCCACAACCTCTGGAGGCAAGTCATTCCATTGGTTAATTGTCCTCATTGTAGGAAATTTCTTCTTGGTTCTATATTGGTTTTCTCCTTGGTTAATTTTCATGCATTGTTTATTGTCTTGCCTTCAGATGCTTTGGAGAATAGCTTGACTCTCTCTTCTTTGTGGCAGCCCCTTAGATATTGGAACACTGCTGTCATATCGCCCCAGTCCTTCTTTCCACTAGACTAGACATATTCAATTCCTACAACTGTTCTACATATGTTTTCACCTCCAGTCCCCTAATCATCTTTGTTGCTCTTCTCTGCACTCTTCCTAGAGTCTCAACATTTTTTTTATTAGTTGCTGGTTCTCACTAGTACCACTTTTATTTCAGCCAACAGCAATATTATTCATGGCTGATGGCGAATGGGGAAAGAGCCACTTTCTCTTCTGGGACTTTTACCTTCTAAAACTCAGAAAGTCCATTTCAGCAATGTCTCTCCTTAAACCCCAGAGGTTATTCATTTTAAAATTTACAACAATGTTCTTTTCCTCAATATAGTTCAGTGACTGAAGATGAGATCTCCTTGGCATGTTTTCATTTTCTCCCTTGGGGCAAAACAATAAAAATTGAACAGAATATTTCTCATCAACATTTCAAGATATTGTTTAGCTTCAGGCAAGCATGGAAAAGGTCAATCAATCATAATAAATCTCAAAAGTACTTTGGAGGTCTTCTAATCCAACCTCCTACTCAAGCAGGAGACCCTATACCATTTCAGACAGGTGAATATCCAGTCTTTCCTTTAAAACCTCCAGTGATGGACCTCCATAGAATCTTTATAGACCTCCAGTGATGGAGCACCTACAACGTTTGAAAAGAAGTTGTCCTCTCTGTTAGGAGGTGTCTCCTTAATTCCAAGTAGCTTCTCTCCTTGAGTAGTTTCCATCCATTGTTTCTTGTCTTGACTTCTGGTGCTTTGGAAAATAAGTTGACCCCCTCTTGTTTATGGCAGCACCTCAAATAGTCCTACACTCTTCATATTTTTATTTCTTTTTGTTTTAAATTTTCAAATTGATGCAAAGCAGTGGTTCCCAACATGAGGCCTACACCTCACAGGGGGGCAATTTGATTTTTAATGGGGGCAATTTGAACCTTGTTTAAACCAAGTTAATGGCCTTTTAGGCTTACTCCACATGAGTAGAGTTCAGTTTTTGAGTAAGGTGAGAATTATAAGTCAAGGGGGGCATCAGGATTTTAGAAATGCTTTCGTGAAGCATGGCCCCCAAAAAAGGTTGGGAACCACTGGAAACATACAAACACAATAACAGTGAATAATTAAATGTTATGAGCATGAAAAAAATCACTATCAATTCTCTACTTTTATCATTAGATGTTCCTTAGTGTTTAGATCTGGTCTCAGGAGGATAATATAGCACTTGGGGAAGAAGATGCAGCCCAGAAGCCCAGCACCAGAGGCCAAGATGGAAAAAACCTGCACGGCCACCATGGACTTTCCTTTGGTGCTCAGGTAGCTGGGCAGAAAGGAGACCCAGACACTGCAGAAGACCAGCATGCTAAAAGTGATCAGCTTAGCTTCGTTGAAGGCCCCAGGCAGATTCCTGGCCAGGAAAGCCACCGTGAAGCAGATGGCAGCCAAGAAACCCATGTAGCTGAGGGTGATGTAGAACATGGTGACAGAGCCTTCATTACATTGTAGGATGATCTCCCCAGGCTGGGAGTGCAGGTCAGACTCAGGGAATGGGGGAGATACTCCCAGCCACGTGGCACAGAGGAAAATTTGGACACCAGACCCAGAAAGGATGATGGAGTTGGCCAAGCTCTTCCTCAACCATCTTCTCATCCTGCTCCCTGGTTTTGAGGCTAGGAAGGCCAGCACCACCATGACTGTTTTGGCCAAAACAGAAGACACAGCTATTGAAAAGGAAATACTAAAAACTGTTTGTCGGAGAAGACAGGTGGCTTTGCTTGGTTGTCCAATGAAGAAAAAGGAGGATAAAAAGCAGAGCAAGAGGGATGCGAGGAGGATGTAGGAGAGGTCCCTGTTGTTGGCTTTGACAATGGGAGTTTCTAGGTATTTAAGGAATGTGATTAAAATAAAGCCCGTTATTAGGAATAAAAGTAAGGCAAAGGAGACCATCAAGATGCCCAGATGTTCCTCATAGGACATGAAAGTTATTCTTTTGGGGATACATTGGACTTGGTTCTCCGTTGGATATTGATCATCTGGGCACTTGGTGCATTTTTCAGTATCTGAAAAAAACAGAAAAGAATATAATAATATTCATTCTCAATTGATTTGGGGATTTTCTGATTAGACAAACTTGTTATAGATGTAGCTAGAATTCTAAGCATGCAAAAATAAAAACTTGAGGCTGTGATTTTATATTCCCATTGTGAAAGAAATTGTTGAAAATAATGAACAATAAAATAGCCAACCTTAGATGAATTTTAAACATGTACCTTGATCAAGATCTCTGCCCTCCAGTGTCACCCACCTTCCTGAGTGGAGATGGTCCCCTCTGGACAAGGAATGCAGTCATAGCAACAAACTGGTTCTCCTTCTCGAGCCCGCTTGGCAAATCCAGGATGACAATTTGTCACACATTTGGACTCAGGCAGAGGCTATGAAGAAAAAAACAAAGGATGCCAAAGAAAATACATTAGGACCAAACATCCAGGGAAAGTGGAGATTGACATGAACTTTAGTCAAGTGATCTCCAGGTTTCACTTATTTAAATATGAAATATCCAAATCCAAATCGTTCCAAATCGTTACAAGAGAAGCAACTGCTTACACGTTCTTCATTCAGTTCCTCACTTTTGCTTCTGGCAGATTACATTGTGATAAAAGACTTTTCTACTTAATAAAGACTGGAAGGATTTAAAGGTTTAAACCCTGTGTTGGAAAGGGATATTTATTCTATAAGGCCCAGCTTGGTATCCAAGACATGATCTTTTCTGTTGAAGAACCATAATTAGGTGGTACCACCTGGCATGGAAAGATAGAATCACATTTATTATTAGTTAGATTTGGAGCCTCCTTTTTGCCCAAAGAGGTTTAAAGTAGCTAATACTCAAGATGTCTAATGTTTATGTATATTTATGTAGCATGGCTGTAGTATTATGATAGAAGGTGTTGAAGCCACAGGAACCCTGGGGGCAAGTGACCATGCAATATTGGAATTCAACATTTGCAAACACAAGTAGTGGAACAAAGTCAAACTGGAGACTTGGACTTTAAGAGAGCTAATTTCAATAAACTTAGAGAGAGCTTGGGAAAAATTCCATGAATGAAAACCCTCAAGGGGAAAATAACCCAAGAAGCTTGGGAAATTTTGAAAAATGAGATTAAAAAAGCCCAGTCTAGCACAATACCAATGAAGAAGAAAATTAACAGCTCCCAAAAGAAACCATCATGGCTGCATAAAGAACACTCTGACAAATTGAAAGACAAAAAAGATAAATATAAAAAGTGGAAAGAGGGGGATAAAACTAAGGAAGAATATCAGCAAATAGCCCGAGCCTGTAAAGATGAAGTGAGGAAAGCTAAGGCTCACAATGAAGAAAGGCTTGCCACAAAAGTAAAAATTAACAAAAAAAAAAGCTTCTTCCAACATGTTAAAAACAAGAAAAAAGTTAAGGAAACAATTGGTCCATTCCTGGGAGAAAGTGGCAAGAAGGTGACAAGCAACAGGGAGAAAGCAGAACTATTTAACTCATTTTTTGCACCTGTTTTTGCACAAAGGGATAAAACAATCCAACCTATCAAAAAAAGCACCACAAAAATCAGATTAGGAAGACAAATTGAAATAGGGAAGAAAATGGTAAGTGAGCACCTGTCTACCCTAGATGAATTCAAATCACCAGGACCAGATGGATTACACCCCAGGGTTCTGAAGGAACTGGCAGATGAGATCTCAGAACCACTGAATTATATCTTTCAGAGATCCTGGCACATCGGGAAACTACCAGAGGACTGGAAAAGAGCTGATGTGGTTCCCACCTTCAAAAAAGGGGAAAAAAATAGATCCAGGAAACCACAGACCTATCAGCCTGACCTCAATATGAGGAAAGATTCTGGAAAAAATAATCAAGCAATGAATTAGCGAACACCTAGAAGCAAACAAAGTAATAGCCAAAAGCCAACATGGGTTTGTTAAAAACAGATCAGACTAATCTTATTGCATTATTTGATAATGTGACAAAATTAGTGGATCAGAGGAATGCCGTCGATATAGTTTACTTGGACTTCAGTAAGGCATTTGATAAGGTAGACCATAACCTACTACTAGATAAAGTAGAAGAATGTGGGTTAGACAGCATCACCACCAGATGGATTCGTAACTGGCTGACCAACCACACACAACGTGTAGTCCTCAATGGAACTGCATCTACATGGAGGGAAGTATGCAGTGGAGTACCACAAGGCTCTGTTTTAGTTCCAGTACTCTTCAACATCTTCATCAATGATTTGGATGAGGGAATTCAATGGTGAAAAGAGTAAGGTTCTACATTTAGGCAACAAAAATGAAATGTAGAGGTACAGTATAGGTGGTTCCTTGCTCAGTAGTAGTAACTGTGAAAGCGATCTTGGAGTCCTAGTGGACAACCATTTAAATATGAGCCAGCAGTGTGCAGCAGCTGCCAAAAAAGCCAACACAGTTCTAGGCTGCATAAATAGAGGGATAGAATCAAGATCACGTGAAGTATTAATATCACTTTATAATGCCTTGGTAAGGCCAATTTCCTGACAGTTAGAACAATTAATCAGTGGAACAGCTTGCCTCCAGAAGTTGTGAATTCCCCAACACTGCAAGTCTTTAAGAAGATGTTGGATAGCCATATATCTGAAATGGTATAGGGTTTCCTGCCTAGGGAGGGGGTTGGACTAGAAGACCTCCAAGGTCTCTTCCAACTCTGCTATTGTATTGTATTATCTTCTTAGTATCTTCTTTATGCTCCCTCCCCCCTTATTGGTATGATGATGAAGAAATAGATGAAGCTATTGTTAATGATGATGATAATGTTGTTGTTGTTGATGATGATGATTATGATGTTTTGCATGTATACCAAGATCTTCTACACCAGAGACAACTTCCTAGTGTGTCTAATCACAGTTGGCCAAATAATGTATTCAACTCCAGCTTCAGATAAAAATATTTCATTCAGGGGGTTTCAGATGAAGTACCCTCTTACCAGCCAAAGGGCAAATATTTTTCTGGAAGGACTTTTATTTGGGTCACAATCATTTTTTAGTGTTTCAGCTTTCTGAATCAGGGCATCGTTAACATTCACATTCACATTGGACTAACCATTATGAATTCATGTTAACTGAAACCTTCCCTCCCTCCCTCCCTCCTTCCTTCCTTCCTTCCTTCCTTCCTACCTACCTACCTACCTACCTACCTACCTACCTACCTATCTACCTACCTACCTACCTACCTTCCATTCTTCCTTCCTTCCATCCTTCCTTCCTTCTTTCCTTCTTTCCTTCTTTCCTTCTTTCCTTCTTTCCTTCTTTCCTTCTTTCCTTCTTTCCTTCTTTCCTTCTTTCCTTCCTTCCTTCCTTCCTAGAAGAATATTGTACCATCCCAGCAAGCTACATCCAACTAGGTCTGGGCTGCTTACAACATCAAAGCCTATGGTTCTTTCAGGTCCGCAATCAGATCAAGCAGAATCCTAATCCCAAAACTTATTTTATTTAAAATATTTAAAAATATTTAAAAATAAATAAATAAGGTCCAAGATCCATTCCAAATCTAGTATTCTATGTTCAATGTTGCCACTGGAACTAACAGGCATTCCATCTGGTCTTGATTCAATTTTGTCACATGTAGTTCAACATCAAATTGAGGAATTCCTCAAGAAAATTGCTTTCTCCTTTGCTGTTTGAGTACAAGGAAGAAGCGAGGCTATTCAGCACCACAATCTCAACCCCGGATGGTTTCCCTCACCAGTTTCCCATGGCTTCACAACTTCAACATTAAGTAATGGTGACCATGCTTAGTGGCAATATTTCTCCTACCTTGTTGAGCAACTTTAGTTGTGAAAGAGCATCTTGGTTGATAACAATATTTTGTCTTTTAAAAATGCCCAGTCGCTGTTTGATGGCGTGCTGCATGGGGAGAACGACCCAGCTTATGATGTCCAGATCTGCTGTTACTTCTCCATTTGGGTGCAAGTAGAGTTTCTTCTGTGAAAAGTTGTAAAACTCATTCTTCTCCAGAAAGGGATGAAACTAGAATGGAAACATTTAGGAATATTAGAAGCAGAAACCTTGGTTTCTTATCCCATATCTGCACATTTTAATATTTTAATATTTTCTATTTATTTATTTATTTATTTATTTATTTATGGAATTTATAGGCCGCCCAATCCCGAAGGACTCCGGGCGGCTATAGGTGTCTAACTATAGGTGTCTAACTTATAGATAAGCTTAGTTGAGATATCTCGAAAAATGGAAAAAAAGTTTCAGCAAAATTTATTAATCATAAATTGGTAAAATATAATTGACAAAAGGGAATATTCTAGACTTACTTAAGTAAGGGCTCCATGTGAAAATTAAGTGGATATAAGCTGCCTTATTAATGTTTCAATATTTCTCAGAAAACTGGAGTGTTGTGAATAACATTAAGCAATGGCAATAGCACTTATACTGTATACCACTTTACAGTGCTTTACAGTCCTCTCTGAGTAGTTTACAGAGTCAGCATATTGCCCCAACAATTTGGGTCCTCATTTTACCCACCTCGGAAGGACAGAAGGCTGAGTTAACCTTGAACCTGGTAGGATTTGAACTGCCAAATTGCAGGAAGCCAACAGTCAGCAGAAGTAGCCTGCAAAACTGCACTCTAACCACTGTGGCAACATGGCTCTTGCTCATGTATTCTATTGTATTTTTATTAATATAGGGAAGAAAGTTTATGAATCATGATTTTGTAAACATGCATATTTGATACCTCATACTGGAACAGCTACAGAAAACCAATTCTAAAAGTTCCATGGGTTTTCCCCTAATTAAAAGTGCAAATAATTCCCTCCCCAGATATCCCAGGTCACATTGTCCAATGAAAGTAACTGGCAGGCTTCTCCTCTCCTCCTTCAGCTGCAACCATTTGGGATGACCTTGGTTCCCACCAAAAAACTTTTTTGTTTTGACTGTTAGTCAATGTATCTATTTCCCCCACTCTAAGAATTCATGGCAACTATGTGGCAGCAAAAGATGGCTTCAGCCAGGTTCTCTTGGAGCTGCTCTTCCCCTTGAGAAAGGACAACAAGAGGAAGAGCCATGTTGGCCTATTAGAGCGGAAAATCAGAACACTTGGAGTCCCATTTCAACTAATACGCTCTCAACTGGAGAATGGAGGATATAGCACTCTTCCAATAGCTGAAAGATGTTATGCAAAACAAAACATCTTATTGCTATCCCAGAATGTAGGACCTCATATGATAAACACAGCCAAGAGATTGTGGCTGATTGAAAAGGCATCCATCCTAAAAGCAGGAACTGTTTTAGATCTGAGCCATTGAACTACAGTTTGTGTTCATGCAAGGACTGGGCAGCCAACTATCAGAGAAGCTTTATGTGGAATTCCTGAAGAGATGCGTTGGGCTAGATGTTCTCAGAGTTTCCTTCAAATTAAGTAATGTAAGATTCTACATTGCTAATCTGTAGATAGAGGAAGTAATTAAAAGTGCACAATGAAAAATGAACAAGAAATCCAGGAAGAGGGGAAAGTAGAAAGAGCAGAGGAAAGAATAGAGGAGACAAATTAACAAATGACACAAACAGATCAAGATGAGGAAGGGATAGTGAAAATGCTTGGAATGGAGCAGGCAGATTACACTTTAAGAGCTAAAAATATAGAAGTGGACAAAGAGAAAGATATCCCAGAAGTGATGAAAGAGTCACTGATGGATGGGCTGGAGATTCGACAGTGAGAGGTAGATGTAGAGGCAGACGAAATACTTAGATTAAATTTGAGTGATGTAAAGAGATACAAGATCCCAAGGGAGGAGCATAGGAGATTGGTCAAAAAATCAGTAAGAGTTGAAATACTAAAAATGGCAAGAGATGACGGATAGATATAGAATACTTCTTATATAGGATTTGTTTGATTAAGAATTAGAAAATAGAGATAGAAATTAGAAATGGTGAAAATATTACTATGTATACTGCTATATACTATATAATGTTATAATGTATGTATTTTATAATAAATAATAAAATATTATGTATTTTATTCTCTTTATGTACACTGAAAGTATATGCATCAAAGGTAAATTCCTTGTGTGTCCAATCACACTTGGCCAATAAAGATTTCTATTCTATTCTATTCTATTCTATTCTATTCTATTCTATTCTATTCTATTCTATTCTATTCTATTCCATTCCATTCCATTCCATTCCATTCTAATTACCATGTAGACTTAAATGTTAGAAGTTGAAAGATTATTGCCATGTATTACTGAATAGTATTACTATTGTTATTGGTATTGTATATAAAGTAAATTGACCCAGACAATACACTGTTCACTAAGCATTTATGTATGTTAAAGAAAAAACAATAAATAAAATTAGAAAAAAAGTGCACTTCTTTTAAAAAATCAGCAGTGTGTAACATCAAAATATATTTCCATAAAGCCTAATCTTTGAAATATTAGGCAAGAAGTCCTTGAATTAGCCAAAATTTTTTGACCTTTTGTAATACAGATAGATTGAGATGGTTCTCCTCCTTCTCCTTTGAATTCTTCCTCAAAAGGTGTGTGTGTGTGTGTGTGTGTGTGTGTGTGTGTGTGTGTGTGTACATTCCAGCATTACTCTGAACGCCTCCAGCAAATTCAACCAAACTTGATACACAGATGACTTACTCTCTGGAAAAAAAATACTGTGTGGGTAAGCCCCCTGTAATACCCTTCAGGGGATTTGTTCTATTAAGATACAGCCTGTTGTGCCTTAAAATGGTTTCTATTGTACTGCCATAAAATGTACAGTGCAGTGGAGTTGCCATGGTAACAGCTTCACAGTACTCCACAAGGGAGCTCCCTCTTGCAAGGGGAAAAATCCAACATTACAAATTAGCTTTGGTCCTGACATTTTCCCCCTATAAGTAAATACCTGAGCAAGGCTGGGTTATCAGCTAGTATCAAAATATATTTACATAAAACCCAATTTTGAAATATTAGGCTATGAGTGATTGAATTGGCCAAAGCTTTTGGCCTTTTGTAATACAGATAGATTGAGATGGTTCTCTTTCTTCTCCTTTGAATTCTTCCTCTAAAGAAGCTAAGATTAATGTATCGTTGGGACCCCATACCTGCCACGGCTGCAGCTTTGGAGCCTCCAACTTCTCTTCATCCACCTCCCTTCTCCTTCTGGTTCTGGAGGAATATGCAGACTTCAAGACCCCAGCAAGAGTCTTAATGACACTGTAAACACGGTGCTTATTTGAAATCTGTGTCCTGCGTCTTTTCGCTTGGATCTCCAGTGCATTTATCTGGTAACATCTTCTCCGGCCATTGACAGAAAAGACATGCTTTGAAAGAGAACAGTTAAAATACTTCTCTTTAAACCGGGGGTCTACAAATATATCGATTTTAAAAGCATCATCTTCTGGCCGTTCTTTCTCCTGAAAGGCAAGGGTCCAAACACTATGAATGTATTTGAAAAGTCTGTGCTTTCCCATGAAATATTCCCCCAAAACTGTGATGATCCAGACTTTCCCTTCAATGGGTTCTGGCAAATGCATAAGTGCTACATGGAAAGGGAAAATTCTCTCCAAAAGGGGAACATGTTCTATGAAGTGAACAAAGACGTTGACTTGTCTCCACTTAGTGAAAGCATTCCTCAGGGGTCTTATGTGGCCAGTCCTTGAGAATCGTTGTGATATAACAACACAGATTCCATTCCTGATAAGCAAAGGAGTAAAAGTCCTCATGAAAAGTTCTCCATTCTCTGTGTTGGAAGCAAAGAGGCCAATCAAGGTCCATCTGAAATGGAGCAGCACTCGGACAATTTGTGGGTAGTGAAAGCCTTCTTTGGGGAGCATTGGATGGAAAAAAGGGAATTGACTTTTATCACTCAGAGCCTCGGAAGCAATTTTATCACTGATCTGAAAAAGCAGTAAGAGTGCTGTGTTATATTTTGGGGTCAAATTAAGTCCAAAACATAAGGTTGTAATAAATCCAATTTGCTTCTCATGCACATATTAGAATAGTTTATTGTTGACTATTCTTGAGGCCATATCAAGACACAGAATATAAAACACAGGGCATTAGAATAGAATAGAATAGAATAGAATAGAATCTAGATATGGAGATTTCAAGGGTATGTCTTCTTTGATCGTGGCCCTTTTCCCACTGTGGATCCCAATCCCCAGCAATGACATCTTCAGTGACCAATGTTAAAAGCAGCTCTTGAATTCCATAGCAACAATATGGTTGGATCTATCATTCACTGACCACCAGCCTCACTTTACAAGATAGAGAAACACACATGCACACAAACCTGTGGGACTTTGTAGGTGCCAAGCAACATTGACATCTGCATGGAGATGTCTCTGAGAGCGCCATCAAGAAGAGCTAAAAGATAGTCCTTTCTTCCACAGCTGTAGTTGGGAACATTGGCTTCTCCAGTGGAGAGCATGTCCAGCAAGGCATGGGAAGTGCCAAGTGTGTTCAAATAGTTGTCATGGATGTTGTAGCCCAGTGTGAGATTGTGAAGGAGTTTGGGATTCTCGTTGACCAACTGAATGGCGAAGGCATAGCGGAAGAGATTTGATTGTTCCAAAGGTAAACGTCTGTAAAAATATTCACATTATTAGCATCATCAAAAGCACCAGTAACAAAATACTCCCCTCCCATTTTATCTGCACAGGTCTATTGATTCTTACGTTTACATTGTATAATGCTGATCCCAAAGCCATTACCAGGATTCCACACATCCTTCAGGTAGAACCATCATAAAAGAATGAGAATGTTTCCAAAGTGGTCCAGAAAAACAATTCTACTATTGTAGGATTATTGTTTATCCTCTATTTTCTATTCCTATGAATATCTGGAGTTGAATATCAATGCAGAGTTATACAAATATGGAAAAGGAATGGGAAAGGCAACTATAATAGTTTCACTCCCTAACAGAATAACATAGTTGGAAGGGACCTTGGAGGTCTTGTAATCCAACCCTCTGCTTAAGTAGGAGACCATGCTCCATTTCAGACAAGTGGCTGTCCAGTGTCTTCTTAAATGCCTCCAGTTATGGAGCACCTACAAGGGGCAAGGCCATTCCACTGGTTAATTTGAGGGGTCCTTGGTGCTTTCTGAGCTTTCTTGTTTCCTTGCACACTAGCACTGACTACCCCTGATGTTACCTAGTTTGGGCAATGAAATGTCTGCAAGAAAACAAGCAAGCCCAGAGAGCACCAAGGACCCCTCAAATCGACCCTGAGGTAGAAATGTTCTCCTTTATTAATACCACTGTTTTATTGTTTCAATTGTCAGGAAATGTCTCCTTAGTTCTAGGTTGCTTCTTTTCTTGATTAGTTTCTATCCATCCTGTACTGACCTCAGATGCTTTGGGGAGTAGGTTGACCACCTCTTCTTTGTGGCAGCCCCTCAAATATTGGAACACTGCTATCATGTCACCCCATGTCCTTCTTTTCACTGGGTTAGTCATATCCAATTCCTGCAACAATTGTACATATGTTGTCGCCTTCAGTCCCCTAAGCATCTTTGTTGCTCTTCTCTGTATGTTTTTCTGACACATTGGAACACCCTCATGTTCCCACCAGTCTTTCTTACTTTTAACAAAAGTCAGTATTCAAACGATGACATCTGGATTGGATGGGGAGAGGAAAATAATATGAACGTTTTTCACGATTTTTCTTCTGCCCCATCTTTGGATTTGAGTTTCTTCCACAAAATAAAACAAAATGGTGAAGCCATGAAAATCAAAACAATTCAAGAAACTAGAGAGGCACTGCAGAATAGGAGTGAGTGAACTAAAAGGAAGAGTGTTATATCTGCTAAGGGAGGGGATGCAATTCCATCCCAATGAATGACTTACAAGTGAGACTGACTCGGAGGAACCCTATTGAAAGACAACACTGTATGTCGTATTTTTGTTTCAGTGACAACTATACTAATAATATGGTCTCCAGGGCTGTAATAGCTCCGTGGCTTCTTTTTATCCTGGTTCTCTAAATTCAGAGGGCACTCCTTTCTAAGCTTCCCAGAGACTGGCTGGAATGCGAGCAGCATCAGAATCAGAAGCAGGAGGTCCATAATTCAGAGGGCTGAATTCAATTCCTGTTCCTAAGCACGGAGAAGGTGAATTGGAAGAGTTCAAAGCACTTGCACAAGATGGTAATGCCAGTGGCTTTCCTGATTCAGTTATAGGCAAACTGGAGTTCACCCATCAAAAAGAGGAATGTACATTCAAGAGCACAGCGCCTTCCTGTCCCCAAAGTTGTGTCACACACAGAGCGTAGACTGAGGCATTTATCCTTTTCTGATGTAAGATACTTCCATGTTGCGTCAGTCTAATGCTTCCATCCAAGACAGTCACTATAGAAGGAGTAAATGACATTTCAAAGACCAGCATAGTGATAATTACAGTGAGAAACAACCTCTCCCCTGAGGATCCTAAAGTACTTCCTGGGCTCCATGTGCAGAGTTAATGAAAATGTTGCTGT
The DNA here is from genome assembly GCF_009769535.1 of Thamnophis elegans. NCBI lineage: Eukaryota > Metazoa > Chordata > Lepidosauria > Squamata > Natricidae > Thamnophis > Thamnophis elegans. Next base: position 167,814,281 of record NC_045542.1, on the reverse strand, counting down.
GGTCCTTCCTGTTAGGACATGTCCAGAAAATTATGCTGGAGGAAGTTCTTTACACACCCAGCAAATGGAGTCCTGCAGTCTGGTATTTTCTCACCAGAGATTGGTGGGAATGTCACCCATAGCTATGGAGTTTGGTGAGACTCTAGGTTGGTGACACTTAACTCTAGTTCTTCCTGACTTCTAAGACCAAGGAAGAAATCATTACCCTTGAAACTTGAAGGGGGCCTGTTCATTATCCCTCCATGCATCAGTCCTAATTTGGAACTGATTTTATAATTGCTCATGTCAACCCCGAAACTAATCTGGCAAAAGCCGTCTTGGAGCTTCAGTGGTGGGGGAGAGGTGGTTAGTTATGCTTATGTTAACCCCCACATTATTCTCTTTTCAGGATACACATTTCTTCTGAGGCGATGCAACCTGTCAGGCCTGCAGTCATCTTTTCTTTTGGATCTTTGGCCTGCTACACTTTCTATTATTCTACTATGCATTTTCTATTATGGGAAAATGGGAGGGGGGATGGTGAGGAGTGAGATGCTATGTAGCCATAAAAAATTCTTTCTAGAAAGCCAAGGTCATTCTTTGTCTTTGCACCTCTGCACCTGACAGGAATTTTATGGTCATCTTCCTCTTCGGTTTTTAGGACTCTAACCTCCACTTTTTCCACTTGATAAACATCTCCAACTTCTTCATCATAGTTTACTGTTAGATGCTCTAGGTTTTCTAACTTCTTCTCCATCCTCTCAAAGGTGTTTGATAATTTCTGAATTTCTAACAATATCTTTTGCAGGCTTAAAGTTTCTTTCTGCTGTTGAAATTGTGCCATTATCTCCAGCTGACAAACATTGCTGCTCTGGCTTGGAAGGTTTTTACAAGAGTAAACATAAATTCATAATAAGGTCTTTTTTTCACTTTTCTCTGGTTAAAGATATACTTCAAAGGAACATCTGTATGCTTTTCTTCTTATCGCTTTCTATAAACAAACAGTGAGACCTTGAAGTGCCAAGCCAGAATAATCAGTGAGGAAAGTAAGAGTGTTTTGTTTCCAATACACAAACCTCCAGCCTTCGAGTAGATGAGTTTTTCTTTCCCTCTATTGTTACAATTTTCTTTGTTTCCTTTTGTATCATTTTTATATTCCAAGTTAAAAAAAAGTCTAATTCTTGAATGAGTTAGAGAAGAAAAGGAGAAAAACACCCACAGTAATGAAGAAGGAGAATTTTAGTCCACAAGTTACATAGAATAATAATTTTAAAAAAATAGAAGAAAAAAACTTAACTCATTCATTTTAAAAGGCTTGCATAAATTCCATCCAGGAACATTTAAAAAGTAAGATAACTCACTGTCCAAAACCATTCAAAGCTTAATTCCACCACTTATTTCTTCTGTTCTCCAATTTAAATTAACTTTAAGTTTTTTATAGGAAGTCTCTTTTTTAAACAGTAAAAGTTCCTCACCAGCTGGAAACACTTTCTCTTTCTGTATCCTTCCGTTTTGGAGCTGCCCTGACTTCATCAGCCTAATGGCTGGATTTTTTGTCGCTGGCTTGAAGAACTTCTCTTGGATAATCAGGGACTTTGCGATGTCCCTGAGATCAGCAAGACATATTCTTCCTGTTCACCATCTCTGCGGGACAGTTTAGGTCTGATGCCAGCAGCAAAAATATCAGCTGTGGTCTTGGAGCATCGAGACCGCATGTGCGTATTGTCGTGACGTTGGCTCCTCCTCCTGTATCTGGCATCTTGATATGGCATTGTGGCTAATCAAGAATAAACTATTTTAATATATTCAAGAGAAACAAGTAGGAATTATTGAAAGCTAATATTGGGACTTGATCCGATCCCAAATGTAACACAGTAATCTTCACTGCTTTTTCAGATCAGTTATGGATTTGTTTCAGAGGCTCTGAGTGATAAAAGTCAATTCCCCTTTTTCTACTGGATGGACACCAGGAGAAAGAGAAGGAGCACCAGCACCAGTGAGAGTTGTTGAAGTTTCAACATCACATCATCCTCAGTAACATTTCTCCTCACAATACTATCCAAACTGTGGGGCAATAAAAATATTGATTTCAAAAGAACCATGAAAGACCTCCATTCCCTGACCTGCACTCCCAGCCAGGAGAGATCATCCTTCAGTGCAACGAAGGGTCTCCCACCATGTTTTATGTTGTCCTCACCTACATGGGTTTCCTAGCTGCCATTTGCTTTATGGTGGCTTTCCTGGCCAGGAACCTGCCTGGGGCCTTCAATGAAGCCAAGTTTCATTGGGACAAACATGATCTGGATGACTTTCTACAGACTTCCTCCTCCTCTGCCTCCTCCTTCTTCCCTCTTTTACCATGTTAACCAGCAAAAGTAACACACCAATCAAAGTTTTCGACATTTTCCCCACAAACTAGAAAAAAAACTGATAGGTTAGTTAGTGCTAGGACAGTCAGTCAGTGGAGAAATACTGATAAAGAGTACTGATATGCAGATCCTGTTAAGAAGGCAGAGACTATAAAAGTGTCTGCAGGATTAAATTTGGGTCAGTCACAGGAACCAGAAATTTAATGTTCTGATCTTTTGGACTCACAGTGGAGCCCATCCTTAGGGCTAGACATCAAGCACCCCAATCAACAATACACAGAATAGTGCAAAGCACACAAACTGTAGAGAGAATTTGCCTGAGAATCTAGCAGGGAATCATGCTGGATTTACCAGAATCCAGCACAATTCAAAAAACCAAATATCTGATCCCAGGTTGGATCCTGCTATATTATCCTGAGACATGAATATTTGCCTTCATTCATATAAAAAAATTCTGCTACGTGAGATGCTTCACCAGAAGTCAGAAAGTCTGGAACTGAAGACTAAGAGAAAGGAAGCCAGGAAGAGGATGGGACTTGATCTGGAGCTTAACTGAATGGAGGTGTTTTTTCAGGAGGCAACTGGACTTCCTTGTTTTTTCTTTGGAAGACATTTCACTTCTCATCCAAGAAGGTTCCCCAGCTCTCACAGGATAGTGGGCTGTTCTGACCCCCTCCATACAATGAGGCACGCCAACATAAGATTACTGTTAGACAATTTATTCACAGTAAATTAACACACCGACAAGACTTTGGCAGCAACCCAGACTTCCAAGATAAGAAATACGCACGAAAGCTTCTCCAGCGTTAGTATATTAGTTGAATCCTGCAAACAGCCTCCTCCCAAAGTCTCCCAACTCCCTTAGCTCCTCCCCACTGCTCAAGGGCCTGATGTCAGGGACACACTCCCTTTGGCTTTCACTGCTGCTCCATGCCTCAGGCGCCTCCTGGTGGCCAACCAGCCTCTCTGGTCTCTGCTTGGAGTCTGAACCCTGTCCAGGGTCCTCCACATCTTCCAGAGCGGACTCATAGGGCCCCTCACTTTCAGAGTCTTTTTGCAGCTCCAATGGCTCCTGCTGGGCAACAACAGTGGGCTATGACATGTCTTTCCAAGAAAAAAACAAGGAAGTAGCAATAGCAATAGCAATAGCAATAGCAGTAGACTTATATACCGCTTCATAGGCCTTTCAGGCCTCTCTAAGCGGTTTACAGAGAGTCAGCATATTGCCCCCAACAATCCGGGTCCTCATTTTACCCACCTCGGAAGGATGGAAGGCTGAGTCAACCCTGAGCCGGTGAGATTTGAACCGCTGAACTGCTGATCTAGCAGTAGCCTGCAGTGCTGCATTTAACCACTGCGCCACCTTGGCTCTTCAAGTCCAGTTGCCTCCTGAAAAAGCTCCTTCAGGACTTTTTAGTTGCTGATTGGGTGTTGATGGCTGACCCTGAGAAGGAACTCTAGCATGAGTCTGAACAATTAGAAGAGTAAACATCTGGTCTCGGTGACTGACCCATATTGGATTCTGCAGACATTTTGATAGCCTTCTTGACAGGACCTGCACATCAATACCCTTTATCAATATTTCCCCACTGATGGACTGCCTTAGCACTAACTAACCTATCTAGTCTTCCAAGTTTGTAGGAAAATATGTCAAAAACTTGTTGGTGTGTTACCTCTGCTGGTTAACATGGAAAAGGAAAGGGGGGGAGGAGGAATAGGAAAATCTTTTTGTACCAGAGATGAGACATTTCAATCTCTTTGGAAAATGACTGAAATAGCCTAGGTGATTGATCCCATCCTGGTTTGTCTCTACAGCTAAGCAGGGGGAGGAGAAGCTTCCTTCCTCTCTTTTGTCCCCTGTCCCCAAGAAATGGGATTCTGACAGAAAAGGACAGTCCAGGTTGTCCTCTGTTCCCTAAGGAAGTAACATTTGAAACTTATTGAGAGGAAAATGTGGGAAATTGCTATTGGTTGAAGGAAAATGTTATTTTAAAGATCCCTCACAGCACTTTGCACAAAGTGGGAAAACTTCTACTTTTATGGGAAAACATGGGAAAACTTCTACTTTTATTTAGATGAAAACCAAGGGGCCCCACAGAATTGGTTTTCACCAGATATTTGCCAATATGATATTTCCAATAAAGCTATTCTTTGAGAAATTTAACTGCCTCGGAGTTTTGCTTGAAATGGATCTCTTACTTGGAACCCCAACACATGTTCGATTTTGTTTTGTGATTTAGTTCCACTTCACAAAAAAAGAGCAGATTTATTTTTCAAAAAGAACAATTATTTTTTTAATTACCGTATTTTCGGAATATAAGATGCAACTTTTTCCCTCAGAAAAGAGGGTGAAAATCTGGGTGTGTCTTATACACTGAATACAGAATTTTGGGCCTCCTGAAACCATGCCAAAATGGCCATGCATAGCCTTTAGGAGGTTTCACGAGTGCTCCTGGGGGATGGGGAGGGCAAAAATAAATGAAAAATGGGCCGTTTTTTGCTTGTTTTTGCTCCCCCCAGCCCCCAGGAGCACTCTGGAAGCCTCCTAAAAGCTGTGCATACCCTTTTTATTTGACACAAAATGGGCCCACTTTCGCAAGAAATAAGCCATCTTTTTGCTCATTTTTGCCCCCTTCCCAGCCTCCAAGAGCACTTTAGAAGGCTATGTATGCCCTAAAGGCTATGCATGCCCTTTTTTTGACAAAAAATGGGCCCATTTTTGTGAAAAATGGGCCGTTTTGGGGAGGTCTGCACAGTGCAAAAACCTTTTTATTTAATTTGTCCCTTCAAAATCTTGGTGCATCTTTTTTTTTTTTTTTGAATTGCAATGTACAAGGTCTGGAACATTTTATTTTTCAATTAAATATGCTCAGATTTCTTTTTTTTTAATCAGTTACTCATTTGTATATTTTATTTTCATTTTCATACACTCACATGTATACCCCATACAGTATTAAACAGTAATTGCATCAATTCCTCTTGTCGACAATGCCCCAGAAAATAAAAGCCCAATATACCTCTTCCATCCTCCATACACCTCTTTCTTCTACCACCCTCCAACTTTCTATCTTCCCTCCATCATCCCCCTCTACCCTACTTCCCCTCGCCCTCTACCACTCCTCTCTCCAGATCCACTCCCCCCTTCCCTTTTGCCTTCCCCCCACCCTCTCTCCCATCCCTCTCTACCCATCTTTCTTCTTTCCTACTCCTCCTCTCCTCAGTGTATTTCCACTATATGTTAATGTATTTGGCTTATCCTATTTTTAAAGAAAAAATAGAGAAGAACAGTATACATGTGAAGTCACATTGCATTGAGAACTAACACATCATGTCTAGCCTAATGTATATCCCTCCCTCCCTCCACCCGACCCCCCGACCCCCCTCCTCCTCCCCCCGACTTCCCAGAACCCGTACACGGTATAGATTTTTAACAAACACAGTCTAAAATCTATTGAGAAAAAAGAAATAAAGAAATTAATAACATCTCTACATTGATCTTAGCTTCTTCTTGCTAAGCTAACTTTAAACAATTTAAATCATTCCTGATCTTAAGCATAGGCTAACTGGAATTTCTTGGTGCCGTATTTATTTTGTATATAGTCAATCCATTTTTTCCAGTCTTGTTTATATCTCTCATTTGAGTGATCTTTAAGATATGCTGATATTTTAGCCATCTCGGCTAAATTTGTAATTTTCAATGTCCATTCTTGAGTTGTAGGCAGGTCTTCCTTCTTCCAGTATTGCACCACCAACAGTCTTGCTGCCGTTATTAGGTGCAAATCAAGTTAGTCTCTACCACTGTAAAGTCAGTACTTATACCTAGTAAAAATAACTGAGGAGTAAACTTTATCCTTCTTTTAAAGATATTTTGCATAATCCACCATATTTTTATCCAAAATGCCTTAACCTTTTGGCAGGTCCACCATATATGAAAATATGTAGCATCGTGGGAACCACATCTCCAACATTTAGGCTGTAAATTCGGATACATAGAAGCCAACTTTTTAGGATCTAAATGCCATCTATAGAACATCTTATAAAAATTTTCTCTCAGGTTTTGAGCTTATGTAAATTTCACATTTCTTACCCAGATTCTTTCCCATGTTGGTTCTTCAATATTTTGAGCCCACTTTACCATACAATCTTTAACTAATTCTGTTTCCGAATCCATCTGTATTAATACATTATATATCCTCTTTATATGCATTGAGCTTTGATCTCTTATTTGTTTAAACAGATTATCCTCAACTTGGATAAAACCAATTTTTTGATCTATTTTCCACCTGGCCTGTAATTGCCCATACTGGAACCATGTTTGAACTACCTTCTCCTCTTTTAATACCTCTAAAGATTTTAGTTGTAGTACCCCGCTTTCCAAAATGAGAAGCTGTCTGTAGGTAATTCTATCCTGTTTTTGTGCTATATTCATATTTTCAATTGCGTGTCTAGGAATTGCCCACATGGGTATCTTGTCATTTAATTTATATTGGTATTTTTTCCAGACCCGCAGTAAAGCACTTCTTAAAATATGACTTTTAAAATTCTTGTCCAATTTTTTGTTGAATAACAGGTAAGCATGCCAACCATATACCAGATCGTGTCCCTCAATATTCAATATTCTATCATTAGTTAAATGAGTCCAATCACTAATTACAGATAGCGCCACTGCATCATAATATAGTTTTAGGTTAAGTAATTTCAAGCCTCCTCTCTTGCGTACATCTTGCATTATTTTCATCTTTACCCTCGGCTTCTTTCCTGCCCATACAAATTTGTTGATACCCTTCTGCCATTCTAAAAGATTCGCATCTTTTTTAAGTATAGGTAACATTTGGAAGAGAAATAAAAATTTTGGTAAGATGTTCATTTTCACTGCCGCTATCCTACCCAGCAAAGATAAGTGCAATTTCTCCCATTTTTTCATCTCTACCTGTATACTATGCCAAAGTGGTTAATAATTATGCTTATATAGTTTCCCATTTGAAGTTAAAATATTAACTCCAAGATATTTGACTTTTTTGACTACCTCACATCCTAGCATCCGTCCTAATTCTTCCTTTTGTTTAGTATTCATATTTATAGCTAATATTTTTGTTTTTCCTAAATTTATTTTAAAACCAGACACTTGACCATATTGATTAATTGTATTCATTAAAACCATACTGGATTCCTGCAGTTCTTCCAATATTATGACCAAATCATCCGCAAAAGCACGCACTCTGTATTCTTGCTGCCTAATCTTGATCCCTTTTAGACCATCCAAGCACCGTATTTTATTCAACAATACTTCCAAAGTTATAATAAACAATAGGGGACAAAGGACAGCCCTGTCTTGTACCTTTTCTGATTTGAAAAGAGTCTGTTAAACTTCCATTGACTATGATTTGTGCTGTTTGCTGTTGGTATATTGCTTTAATTGACTGTAAAAAACTGTCTCCTATCTGCATTTTTTGCAATATCTTCAACAGAAATTGCCAGTTAACTTGATCAAAGGCCTTCTCAGCATCCAAAAATATGAACGCATCTTGGTGCATCTTATACCCCGATGCATCTTATACTCTGAAAAATATGGTACCCCAATAGTATAACTTGAAGTCAAACATTTGAGGAATATAATGAATAAATGTAATTTTCAGGGATTCTGCAGTAGTTGGATATATGGAAGAGAGGGGAAGTAGTCATATGGATAAGAGCATCAACCCATTTCTTTACAAAGGCAGCCAAAGACCACCACATATCACAATCAACTGCTTCTTTAGTGAGGACTGACAGTCCACAGACACACTGAAATTCTCTGTTGAACGTGAAATGTATCAAGAGATTTTCTAAAGAGTGTTTGGGAGAAAGTTCCCCAGTCTCACTCCTTGACTTGTCTTTAGAGTTTCACCCCATCTGTGACACATCCCAGTGGGCCCCTGCCTGTTGACTCACTCAGAATTTAGAGTGGTGATGTCTCTCTTTTTTGCCATTATACAAATGATAGTAATTTATTTGCTGTCTTGGTGCAAAAACTGTCAACAAACTGTCAGACACCAACAAGCACAGCCATAAAATGTTTTCATTTTGATGTCACATCATGTTCGTTGGCAAACATCTTTGCATTGGACAATCATGGGGGCATAAATGGCTCTGTAGAAAGAAAGAACATGGGAAGTTTTGGGGCTAAGCAGGTGCTGCATTTGCTCTCCTCCCCTTCAGATATGAAGCCTTTCCTGGTTCTGTCTGGATTAGGAAGCTTCTGAAGTGTCTGATGGAAGAGGGCTTTGGTTTCTTCTATCTCTTTATACCATTCCTTCTTCAGACCAGACCAAAAACTGCAGATGTCATCAGGAACACAAGTCATGTTGCTGCTTCTGCTGCTTCTGCTGCCCCAGGTAGTCTTCACAAGTCTGATAGCCAAATGCTTCCTGACTCTGAAGAGAGATGAGGTGCAACCACAGAACCATTACAGGCCAGGAGAGTTCCTCATTGGTGGCATTGTCTCTGCAACCAGGGCTCAGTTTCAACCGCTAAGCTTTAACAAATCTCCTTTGACTCAAATTTATGGGTAAAGCAAAGTTCCTCTACTGCATTCCATTCCATTCTGATTTCCAAAGTTCCATTCTCATGTCTTATTTTTCTCTGCAGGAAAAATGAGAAAACCTCAATTTTTTTAAAAATTCACTAATTAAAGTAATGGACTTTCCTTACATGCATGAAACCCACTTAAGTGGGTGGATTCAGTTAAGTTTCCACTTTAGAAATATAGACAGTATACTCATCTCCTGAAATTAATAACTCTTTATTTTGGTTATTTTGGTGTGTGTGCATCTGTCTGTGTGTCTATATGATAGAGAGAGACAGAGACAGAGAAAGACGGAGAGAGACACAGAGAGACAGAGGCAGAGAGTGACACACAGAGAGGGGGGGCAGGCAGGCAGGCAGGCAGGCAGGCAGGCAGGCAGGCAGGCAGAGAAACAGAGAGAGAATACAAAGATTTTCATCCAACTGCAGAAATAATAACAATATGAAAAATAAGCAAATCTTTTTGGTAGAATAAACTTAAAGTTAATATAGACTTTATAAACTATTATGTGAAAACAGCGACATTGAGAGCATAGAATAAATAGAACCAGGGATAGCTTTAATATATATTTTATTATGCAGGGTGGACTTGGGAGAAAGCTAAAAACGATTCACACAATAATGCAAAGAATTTGAAAGACTGAAATTGCGAAGAAACTAGAATTGCTTTTATTGCAACTTCTGAACAATGAATCAGAAAAGACACGTAATATATGGATTTTTAACATGGTAAATGCAGCAAGATCACTGCATGCACCACAATGGAAGACCAACTAAATTCCCATACTGAATTATAAAAATGTCAGAATTAACAGAACTGCTAAATTATCTGTTGAAAAGGAGGTTAGAGATCATTCATATCTATCTATCTATCTATCTATCTATCTATCTATCTATCTATCTATCTATCTATCTATCTATCTATCTATCTATCTATCTATCTAAAGGGTTATAATATGTTCTTTCCACTGATTATGTTCTAATACATTCATATTTTCAGGAAAGCAGCAACAGAATACTGGAAAATGCTCTCTTTCCTTTTTGCCATCTATGAGATCAACCAGAATCCCAACATTTCATTCAACTTCACCCTTGGTTACAACATCTATGAAAATTATTTCAGTGAACAAATGACTTCAGAGGCTTTGCTGGACTTGCTTTCTGGTGGGGAGTCCAACGTTCCCAACTACAACTGTGGAAGGCAGAGAAACACAGTGGCTGTTCTAGAAGAGGCTGATACTGACATCTCCATCCAGATTTCGACCATGTTGGTTACCTACAAAATCCCACAGGTGTGTCTTTGGTGAGAAAACAATTTTTAATTCACCCAACCTTCAATTAGAGATTCTGTGTGGTAAATGAAGAGCAAAGCTCTATTATGGGAAATACATTAGTAAAAATGAAAGGAGAGAAGGGGACAGAATGAGCCGAGCAGATACATCTCCTCTTTGGCACATTCCTAATGCAAATTGTGCATCTTGGGTAGCTATTTTCAAGGACAAAATGCTGCACTGAAGTGAAAAGAGAAGCAATGTACAATGACCAGAGATGTCCCTACAGAAGGTTCTTCATTGCTAGAAGAATAACAATTCCTCCATTAGGTCTAGATTTTTGGTTGTATGGGTCTCCAATAAAACAGGGATTCCTTTTTTTTCTTTGCAGATCAGTTACAGTTTTATTTCACAGATCCTGAGTGACAAAACACACTTTCCTTTCTTCTACCCAATGCTCCCTGCAGAAGGAGTCCAGTACTCAGGGATGGTGAAGCTGGTCCTCCATTTCAGATGGACCTTGGTGGGTCTCCTCGCTCCAGACACTGAGAATGGAGAATGGTTCATGGAGACATTGACTTCCATGTTGAAAAAGAATGGTATTTGTCCAGTTTTATCACAAATCTTTCCCACAACACTTCAGGAGCCCTTTATAGACTTACATTTGTACCTCAGTTGGAGAAAGGTGAATGTCTTTATGTATGGTGCAGATATGAACACATTTCATGTAGGTGTTATAATTATGCATCGAATATTTAAAGAGCTTACCAAACCTGTTGGAGGAAAAGTCTTGATCACCACAGTCCGCTGGGATTTCTCTATTTATTTGCCAGATAACAACTTTCCCACTGAATACTTCCATAGTATTTTTTCCTTTCTTATGAAGAAAAATCAAAGAGCAAAGTATGGTGGGTATATGAAGTTCTCTTATTCCATGAGACGCTTTGCAAGGAAATCCTTCCTGTGTTCCTACACCAAGGATGCCTTTTCAGTGAAAGTCTGGAGAAGGTGCAGGCAGAGAGAAGACCTAAAGACTCTGAGGAAAGGGGAAATGGATCCGATCCTGACTCTGGACAGCTATTTCATTTACAACATAATCTGGGCTGTGGCACGGGCCATTAATACTGCCTTTTTATCCAGATCCAGGAGGACAACACATAAAGAAGGTCAAAACATGAAAACTCCAGTGCTGAAGGCATGGCAGGTATTTCTTTTATATTGCAAAGCTTCTATTGTGGTTGAGAATCAATTATACAATTGTAAAAACTGTGTATTAATAATTATTTATTCTGAATATAAATTTAATTTGAATTCTAACTTTCTATTGCTTCCTGTTTTGTGTCTTGCTGATTTCTTACACATTATATTATTTTTAACCACTTTTTTGGAAATATATTGTTTAGCTTCCATCTCTTTCTTCTTTGACTCTTCTCTTTAAAAACTGCATCACACTCAGTCTAAACAAGTGTACCCCTCTGCTCCAGGACATCATTTACCAATAGTGGGTCTTATTGCTTAGTTAAAAATTTTGATTCCTCTTCCCCTACTCTAAACTCTCTGTAGACCACAGATACCAAGGGTCTCATCATGAGATAGGAAATGTAGAAACCACTTTGGGCTAAGAAGCTAAGCATAATTAGCTCACATCAGAAGGTGAAGGGTTGGAGTGAGAAAAAGTCTAGAAGAAACAAAAGTGAAGAATGTTTCATAAAATGTCCCATAACTGTTTCATAAAATGTCAATGATAAGAGGGATCATCATTCATAGTGAAGATATCTACTCTGAGATCACTTCTCCATACTAGGTGACTCCTCTAACACCTGAATGCAGTTTCATAAGCACAATTTGCAAGTAGAAAAAAGGCCCCCATAGTCATTCTCATAGGTTTTTCTCTTGGCAATCTCCCCATTGACTTGCAAACCAGTTGTTGACAGTATTTTTTTTCCTGTGGGCACATATGATTTCATTCTGGCTTTACTGGCAGAATTTGTTCAGTGTTTTAAATTTGGACCTCTCTGCATGTATTCTTTGGCATATTTCTCATTGGTTTTCCAGACTCTGCAGTAACAACTATGCATAGGGAGAGATAAAGAACATCTGCTCACTATTCTTTTCATTCTTTTTCCTTTTAATAAGACTTTTTAAATTAGATTTTTATTGTTTTTTCCATCTGTAACACCTTACAATCATCACATGAACATTGTTGTGTCATCATATCTGTATATATCAATCTTATGTCACTTCTATATTTATATACATTCATTTACAGTTCTATATATTCCTCTATTACTTCTTGGCTAGATTAACTTTATTTGTGTTATACAACCATTTATATTAGTTATCCCAAATTTCATAGAATTCAGACTTTATTCTTTAATCTTAATGTTAATGTATCCATTTCTGCACAATTTAAAATTTTCTGAATCACTGAATCAATCTGGGGGATATTACTTTCTTTCCAACATTGGGCAAATGCTATTCTGGCTGTAGTCAACAGATGTATTAATATATATTTGATTTTCTTTCTATATTTCCCCTTGGTTATTCCCAGCAGAAAAAGTTCTGGTTTATATTCAATTTGTTCCTCTGTAATTTGTTGTATCCATTTCCACATTTTAATCCAATACTTTTGAGTTTCTAGACAGGTCCACCATATATGATAGAAAGTCCCTTGCATTTTTTTTTGCACTTCTAACAAGTTGGATTCATGTTTGGATACATTTTGGCCAGTCTCATTGGTGGTAAATGCCAACAATAAAACATTTTGTACATGTTTTCTTTGTATGATCTTGTAAATTTATAATTTGTGTTCCAACTTTTTCCCCAATCCACTAGATCTATATTGTGTCCAAATTTTTTGGCCCACACTATCATGTAACCTTTAACTACTTCTTCTTCCAATGTCACTTCTAATAAATATGTATACATTTTTGTAATACATTTAAAATTTAGGCTTTCCTAAATTTCTCTGTATCTAATTATTTTAGATAGATCTAGTGCATTGGAATGTATCATGGCTTCAATAGTGGAAAGCCATGTCGGTATTTTCATGTAGTGTTTTTCCCTAATTTTGTTCCAGACCTATATCAGTGAATCTCTAATATAGTGTCTAGGGAAATATTTTTGTTTCTTTTCCCCCCCTCTTCCCATAAGGAGAAATGCCATCCTTTTTGCAAATCGTGACCTTCTAGTGTTAATACTCTTTTCTTATTTAAATAAATCCAATCCCTAATCCACATTAACGCTACTGCTTTATAATAAAGCTCCCACCCAGGGAGTCCCATACCACCTCTGCTTCTGTTATCCTGTAACATTTTCAGTTTTATCCTAGCTTTTTTCCTTGCCATATAAATTTTAATACAATCTTGTTCAGTTCAGGGGAAAAGGTTTTCTCTAATTTTATTGGAATTGTTTGGAATAAGTATAGGAGTCTTGGTAATATATTCAATTTTATCGTTGCTATTTCCCCTAATAATGATAGTTGTAACTTCCATAATTCTGAATCTTTTTTTATTTGTTGCACTAATTTTGTATAATTATTTTCTTTTATAGTTAAGCACTTTGCAATTGGAAATATTCCAAGATATTTAATTTTTTTTCTCACTTGCAATCCTATTACCCTTTCTAATTCTTTTTTTTTGTTCTTCCTTCAAATTTTTAGTTATCATTTTGGTCTTTTCTCTATTGATCCTTAACCCTGCTACATCTCCATATTTTTCTAATTCCGAAATTAAGCTATTTCCTGTTTCTAGCATATCTTCCATAATAAATACCAAATTGTCTGCAAAGGCTTGGATTTTATACTCCTCTCTTTTAATTTTGGTTCCTCTTATCTCCGAATTTTGTCTAATTCTTATTAGCAGACTTTCTAGTGTAAGAATAAAGAGCAAAGGTGATAGTAGCCTAGCACTCCTTTCATTATTTTAAAGGTCTCTGTACATTTAATAATATATTTGCCCTTTGGGTAGAATATATTGCTTCTATTAACCTTTCAAATTGCTCCCCTAATTTCATATTCTTAATCTGTTGTATCATGAATTTCCAATTTAAATTATGGAATGCTTTCTGTGTGTTCAGAAAAAAACACCACGTCTGACTTGTTTCTCTGGATGCATCTCATAATACTCTAAGATATTTACTATTATTCTGGTATTGTTCCTAATTTGCCTTGTTGGGAGAAAACCATTTTGGTCTGGATGTATGTATTCATTCAAACTTTTTACAGTCTCTCTGATATTATTGTTGTGCATATTCTTTTAATAAGACTTGAATGTATATTCCTCAGTAGAGATTTCTCATTGCAGCCAAAATGGAGGAATTTTGCCATTATTATTTTTTATATTTTGTGCAATATTGTCCATTTTCTCTCCCATTCCAGCTTCATTCCTTCCTTCAAAGCTCTCAGTTTTACAATAATTGCATTGATGGGGTATATTTGGATGAGAATGGAGAGCTGATAGCAGAGCTGGACATTGTGAACTGGGTCTTTTTCTCCAATAGGTCTGTTAACAAAGTGATATTTGGAAGCCTAGAAAGACAAGGATCCTTGGATTTCCAGTTAGTTCTCAACCAGAAAGCTATTGCAAAGACGAAAGTGCAGAACAAGGTGAGTAATAGACTTTATTCTGCTATTTTTGAAGGCCTCACCTGGGGGACTGTACGATTTGGGCAGAGCCAGACTTGGGATGCCATCTCATTTTCCCAGAGGAAAAACATTTTCTTGGCTAATATTTTCAGGTGTCTAGGAGAAATATATTCTTAACTATTCCAGTTAAATGTTTATAAGTGTCTTGCAAGGGAGTAACATTTAAATGATTTGTTTCACCAAAGCAGAGAATCCATTCAACATTCTCTCCAATATACAGTATACACTGGGAAAGTAAACTAAATATTGTTGTATGGAAAACATTAGAAGATAATTAGGTAAACAACAAACAGCCTGATAAACTACAACAATCAACCATCAGTTTGATGAGCTACAAGTGATAGGCTTCAAATGTTACAAAGCTAAGCCTTCAACTGAAGCTTCTGAAACTTTTCCTTTCGCCGAATTTCGGATATATAATAATTCATTTTGGGAATGTTATTGCTTTCTTTCTCTTTGCTCAGCCCTGGCCTCCTTCCAGGTGTGTGGAAAGCTGCCGTCCTGGATTTATGAAGGCAGCTCAGGAAGGGAGGCCCATCTGCTGCTATGATTGTCGTCTTTGTGCAGAAGGAACCATCTCTACCATGGAAGGTGAGTAACAGCAGGAGAAAGGGACAGACTTTGGGGAGAAAGTGACGTTGTCCATGAAAGTGCAATTTCAAAAGCTTGTCCATAGTGGATCTGCTCCTTTTGAGTATTGATTGAGATAACAACAGACAAGATGTTTTGTACGAGCTTGATTCCAAAAAGAAAAGTCATACATCAGGGGTGCTTTTTAAGTCAGGCTTCATCCAGTTGCTTTTGATTAAAATATTAATTAATTAATTATTATATAAGGCTGGGTAGCCTTATGTAACAATCCTCTGACTGCTCCATATGTTCAGGCTCTGAGATTGGCTCTGAGATTGACCTGCCCAGGTTCTGCTGGAGGTTCTGAGTCCAGTAATTGTCTGAGTCCTGGCCAAAGAGGAGGCAAAAAAGTTATTATCTGAGTCCTGCTCCATGAAGAGGCAAAGAGAATCATAAGTTGGGACTGAATTTAACTTAAAATCATCCTCTTGTTGTTTCTACAAAATAGAGGGATGCATTCTGATGCCCTCACTCCATATCCAATTCATCTTCATGAGCAATTCCATCTAACATTTCTTTTTCCATGGTAGTGATCATCCACTTCAGTTGATATAAGCTATGCTAAGTGATACTTCACATGTACTTCATGCCTTTGCAGGAAGGATGTCACTGGTGCCTTAAACCTTTGAGAAAATGCTGGCCTTGAATTTTCAACCAGTTTATCCATGGAAATGTAAAATGCTGGATCTCCTTTCCTTCCTTCCTTCCTTCCTTCCTTCCTTCCTTCCTTCCTTCCTTCCTTCCTTCCTTCCTTCCTCCCTCCCTCCCTCCCTCCCTCCCTCCCTCCCTCCCCCTTCCTTTCTTGAATCTTTTCTTTCTCACTTTTCTTTCAACAGTAAAAAAGAAAACAAATTAAGTTGTTCTTGCTGGAGAGAAATGAAGAAACATTGATTTCATATATACACCAACATTTCAGACCAACAACATTTTTACTCAAACAATGCACTTTATAAAAAGACATGTTAAAGGAAATCCTGCTGTTCTTCTTTTTCAGATGCAGAAAAATGTGCCAAATGTCCAGAAGATCAACATCCAAACAGCAATCGGGATCACTGTATTCCCAAAATTATAAACTACCTTTCTTATAAGGAAAATCTGGGGATCGTCCTGACTTCCATTGCCTTGTTCCTCTCTTTAACCATAGGCTTTGTCTTGGGAATTTTCATTCAATTCCTGGAAACACCAATTGTCAAAGCCAACAACCGAGACCTCTCCTACATTCTCCTGGTCTCCCTTCTGCTTTCCACCTTAACCTCTTTCCTCTTCATTGGCAGTCCAACTAGATTGACCTGCCTCCTCCGACAAATAGCCTTCTGTATCAGCTTCTCCATTGCCATTTCTTCCATCTTGGCCAAAACAATCACAGTGGTGCTAGCTTTCTTGGCCACCAAACCAGGGAATAAAGTGCAGAGATGGTTGGGGAAAAGCTTGGCCAACTCCATTGTCGTTTCCTGTTCTGGTCTTCAAATTGTCATCTGCAGCATCTGGTTGGGCACTTTCCCCCCATTCCCTGACTCTGACATGCACTCCCAACCTAGAGAGATCATCCTACAATGCAATGAAGGTTCTATCATCATGTTTTATGTCGCCCTCATGTACATGGGCTTCCTGTCCACTATCTGCTTCATGATGGCTTTCTTGGCCAGGAATCTCCCTGGGGCCTTCAATGAAGCCAGGCTGATCACTTTCAGCATGCTGGTCTTCTGCAGTGTCTGGGTGACTTTTGTGCCCACCTACCTGAGCACCAAGGGGAAATACATGGTGGTCGTGCAAGTGTTCTCCATCTTGGCCTCCACTGCTGGTCTGCTGAGTTGCATTTTCATCCCCAAGTGCTATATTATTGTTTTTAGGCCAGATCTGAATACCAAAGAACATTTGGTGTTAAAATAATAAAAAAATTAACGCATCTATTATTTTCTAGAAATTAAATTTTGTAGGCTCCCTTAATATGTTTTGCCCATTTTGTCCAATAGCTATAAACCAAGTCTTAATTTTATTCACAAGTGTGTGTATAATCAGTTTCCAGATGAATGGGACTGTTTAGTAGACAAATTAAGATATAAGGAAAATGGTGTGGCAGCGCATAATGACAGGGTAATTTTTTATCAGAATGTTCCCAAAGCAACCCATGAATGCAAAGAGGCAAAGATATTTTTCTTTGTAAATTTCAGAAGGACAAGATGTAATTCAAGATTTCTTATACTGCTATTTATGAATGTGCATGTATGCACCATTGTCTTCTTTTCTGCATAATTTTCCCCTCCTTTCTGAAGAGTGTGTGTGTGTGTGTATGTGTATGTGTGTGTGTGTGTATGTATGTATGTATGTATGTATGTATGTATGTATGTATTTATGTATGTATGTATGTATGTATGTATGTATGTATGTATGTATGTATATGGCTACCATACTAATCTAAAGATGACTCTGGACTCCAAAGAGTCTTAAAAGACTCCTATCTCTTTTAAGAAATCACAACATATATGTTGTCCTCTAACTGGCAGGCTCCAAAACACAAAGCCACTAGATCTTCCAATGTTTAGCTGAAGCCTGTTCTTTCCTATCTAAACATCATAGCCTCCAGGAACATGGTTAAGACATTCACATCAACATTTAATTCACCAGTATCAATTGACCAGTAGCAGAAATATATCCCTGAAGATAATTTGGTAATGAAATGTCTGCAAGAAAACAACCAAGTTCAGAGAGCACCAAGAACTCCTCACTGCAACCCCAAGGTACAAATATTTTTTCTTTATTGGCAGAAATATAAAAATAAGTATCATCAACAAGCTGGTGATAGCCCACACTATAGTGATGGTTGAGCTTAGCTAGCAGCTTCACATAGATGTTGAATAGGAGAAAAGAAATAATTAAGCCCATCAACAACTGAAAAGCAGGGGCCAAGGATAGGACCTCTCTTCACCAATCACCACACCTGACTGGTATTGACTTTCAGAGAAAAGAGGCAAACCAGCACAGCACCATGGTGCCCACCCCAGTCCTCTGAGCTGATTGAGAAGGATACTGTGGCCACTGGTATCCTAGGCCATTGAAAGATCAAGTAGGGCAAGCATGAATGCACAGCCTCCATCCCGTCCTCACCAGAAGTCATGAAAAAGAGTGTCCAATGCCATTTCAATTCCATGTTTGGGCCTCAATCCTGATAGGTTTCCGAAGGAAGCACTAATTAATTCATGAGCCTCAAATTTCAAAAGAAATCCAGCCAATTACTAGGAGCAACATTTTGGCAATTACCCAAGCGGAGTCAGCTGTGCCCTCGCATAATTTATGGGCCCCTATGACCCTATTCCCCCCCCCATGGGTATGTCATAAATCACATTCTCCAACGGAGCACGTTCATAGGCTGTAGAAACCACAACCCTCCTGCTTCCTCCAGTAAGCAGAGATACAATCTGGAGAAAGGCATGTGTGGAATGTGCTTTAGGTCGAGGCAGCTGAACAGCTCAGTCAGTTTTCCCTCCTCCTGATTATGGAAACTTGAAAGTGGGCCTCGAATGCTTTTACAAGTTGACATTCGGCCTCCCTCACTACCTGAAGGCGACCTGCGCAAAGCAAAAACAATTTATATACAGGTATAGAATTTAAGGACACGAAACCCCACCAAGGCCTGCTTGGATTTTCTGTTGTGGAATTTTGCTATAAGGTGATCCACCTGGATGTTCCTACTCTTTATCCAAGATCCCTCTGACAAGGGGTAGCCCTTCCACTTGATTAAGTATTGGAGTTGTCTCCTGTGCCACTTCAAATCGAGGATTCGCTGCACATCATAATGAATTTGGCCCCCTATGACCACGGGTTTGTGGGCTCATACCATAGTGACCTCAGGGTCGATCTGATCATGGATGTTAAGAGGCTACTATGGAATACCAGATGTATCTTCCCTAGCAGTTGGGGAAATTTCAATTGCACTGTGACTGGGTTGATGATCTTTACTATGGGGAATGGTTCCATAAATTTTGGCCCCAGTTTCTTGCTAGGGAGTTTTAACTTCAAATATTTTGTGGAGATTCCCCCAATTGGAATGACTATTGTGGAGTTCGGTGTTTATCTGCCTGCTTCTTATAGGTTTATGCTGCTTTAGCTAGCTCTTTCTTAACATTCTCCCAGGTGGCTTTCAACGTTGACATCCAATTGGTCAAGCTGACTGAGGAGGGGCGATCCCTTGGGTACTCAGGCATAGGGATGAAGTCCATGCAATTCACTACTTTGAATGGAGTTAGTCCCATGCTACTGTGAACAACATTATTGCATGCATCCTCAGCGAAAGACAGGAGGTCCACCCAATTGGACTGCTGATAGTTCACGTAGCACCTTGGGTACTGCTTTACTATGGTGTTCAGTCTGTCTGGCCCTCCATTGGTGCTTGGATGAAAAGTTGAGCTAAGGCCCTGGGATGACCCAATGGACTGCAGGAACTCCCTCCAGAACTTAGCCGTAAATTGGACCCCTCTGTCTGAGATAATTCTTCGTGGTACTCCATGCAGGTGGTAGATGTGCTTCAGGAACAGTTTGGCCAGCTGGTGGTCTGAGAATAGTCCACTGCAGGATATGAAGTGGGCCTGTTTGGAGAACAGGTCTATTATAGTCCAAATCACTATGTTCCCCCCAGTTTTCAGCAATATAGTCCACTATAAAGTCTATTGTGATTTCCTCCCATGGTCTCGTTGACTCTGCTTCCGGTTGCAGCAGTCTGGGGGTTTTTTCCTGGTCATTTCTTCATTGTGGCACAGATGGTGCAATTTTTCACATAACTGTCCACATCTTTCTTTATGCTGGGCCACAAGAGTTTCATCCGTGCTAAGTGTAAAGTCTTTAGGAACCCAAACCGGCCTGCCAGTTTGATGTCGTGGGTCCACTGGTGGATCAAGGTGCATAGGGATTCTGGGACATAGAGTTTTGTCCCCTTCCAATCTAGGTCCTCTCTTTTTGTCAAGATGTGTTGTCTCAGAACCAGGGGTCTACTACCAGTTTGTTTTTTAATCTTGTGTTAGATTGCTTGGGGGTTGGTCTTGCCGGTCACAACATTATTGTCTGGTGGTCAATTGGGCAGCTATTTGACAATGGTATCTATGGCATTCTGATATTCCCTTGGGATCTGTTCAGTCCATGGGGTTTTGTGGCTGCTAGTTGTTCTGGTTAGCTCTTTTGGAGAGTTCCCTGCATGGGCAGTGTTTCTATTTGCTGGTGTATGGGTGTGGGGTGGGGGTTGGGCCCCCTTGCTATCCTCAGTCTGTAATTACCCCTTTGCTACCAGATGGTTGGTCCCTACTTGTCTAGCCAGGAGAGTCCCAGTATGACTGTATCTGTCATTTTGGGGACTATTATGCATCAAATTACTTCCCAGTGATATACTAGTTCTAGCCTCACTGGTTTAGTCAGGTGGATGTCATAGGCTCCCCCCACTAGGGACCCATTAACCTTTTTAAACCAGAAAAATGTGGGCCAGTCTCTTTGCTCTGATCCCCAGTTTCAGGACTGTGGTTACGTTATCAAGCATCTAATGCAGCCTATTAGGGCATGAAAAGTCCCCTGGGTTCCCATTTTTGGGGCTGTGAGGCATATTGGAAAAACAAAAGGGTTATCTGGTTCACTCTGTTCCAAACATGAAGGGAGGCATGTTAAAATATTCATGACTGGGAGAGACATGGGAACAAGGTCAGCCAATGAATAGGCATAGCAATTAAGTCAGCCAATGGGAGCTTAAACAGATCTGATTCTGTGCAGAGAATTGAAACAGAAACCTTTAAGCACTCTGCTGCTTTATGAAGTAACTTAGCAGTCTTTCTGGGCTTGTCTGCTAAAATGAAGCTAACTGCATGTGTTTGCCTGTACTTCTCCTGCCTTGTGTTTACTTGGAAGAACCACCTTTTGGTATTGTACATTTATTCATCTATTCTTATGTATATAAAGAAGTTAATGAATCCAGCTGAACCAGTTATCTGTGTGTGCTTTCTGGATTTGAATTCATGCAACAAACTCTGAAAATAGTCAAACTGAACACCCCTCTCTCAACACAGCCCTTTCAACAGTCTTCCACACCCATTTGCAGGTGACTCTGCTAACACAGATAAACTTCCAAATGAACTTAATGACTCACTAAAAGAATGCAAATGACCACTATGTTCAAGGAACATAAAACCTTCCGTTCCCCATCACCCAGTCAGAGATGAAGAAGCTTCTTGGATGAGAAGAAAAACACATTCAAAGAAAGACCAGAAAATCCAGTTACCTCTTGAAAAAGCACTTTTCGGACAACCATGACGTGGATGACTGACAATCTCCATACACATTTCTATCACTTGAAGAAATGGTGGAATTGAATGATTGAGACCACATACTTAGTGTTTTTAAAAGAACATTAAAGTACCAAATACTGTTTGTTACAATTATTAACTGACATTTCTGAGATCCATATAAATATGCTATTTTATTTTGACATCAAATATTCTTTTGTATTCAAATTTGGTCTTAAAATAATAATGTAACATTTGGGTAGGAATATTAATAACAACAGACTAGCACTAGAAGCCAACATGGAGAAGACCTGCACAGCCACCATATACTTCCCCTTGGTGCTCAGGTATGTGGGAACAAAGGATATCCAGACGCTGCAGAAGACCAGCATGCTGAAGGTGATGAGCTTCGCTTCATTGAAGGCCCCAGGTAGATTCCTGGCAAGGAAAGCCACAGTGAAGCAGATAATAGCCATGAAGCCCATGTAGCCAAGGGCAAGGTAGAACATTGCAACAGAGCCTTGATTACATTGCAGGATGATCTCTGCAGGTTGTGAGTGCATGTCTGACTCAGGGAATGGGGGAGAAGTGCCCAACCAGATGCTGCTGAGGAGAACTTGGACACAAGAACAAGAAAGGATGATAGAATTGGACAAGGTCTTTCCCAGCCATCTCTGTATATTATTTCCTGGTTTTGTGGCAAAGAATGCTAACACCACCATGACAGTTTTGGCCAAGACAGTAGAAATGGCAACTGAAAAGATATTGCTGAATGCCATTTGTTGGAGCAGGCAAGTGGCTGTCTTTGGCTGACCAATGAATAGAAACGAGGTCAAGAAAGAAAGCAGAAGGGTGATGAGGAGGATATAGGAGAGATCCCGATTGTTGGCTTTGACGATGGGAGTTTCCTGGAATTTAATGAAGATTCCCAAGACTAAGCCTGTTACCAAAGATAAGAACAAGGCAAGGGAAACTAAGATGATCCCCACATTTTCTTGATAGGATAGGAAAGTTTCAGTCTTAGGTAGACAGCCATCTCGGTTGATGTTTGGATACTGTTCTGCAGGACATTTGGTGCATTTCTCAGCATCTGAAAAGAGGAAGATTAACATCTACATCAAGGTTTTTCCATTCCAGGCATCATTGGAGTGTAACTGGTGATGTGTGGACAAATGAGTTTGGAGAAAGGTAGTATGCAGTAATGTTTTGCAAATTTAAGTAGTATAACACAAAAGGATAAGAGCACAAGGAAAACAAGAATCTACACCACACATTCCCAGGATAACCTGTGGCTGCATTTAAGTTGCACTGTTTGAATTCCAGATTCCATGAACCACATTTTAGAAGTGAATTACAAAGTAATGCATTACATAGCCCTCCCACCAATGATCAATGAAGGTATGGTCATTAACTAGACTAGTTCAAACACAAGAAGGAATGAAGGGTTGGACTCAAGGTTGGACTCAAGACTCAAGTGGGTGGCCCATTTCATCTCTGATTCTTTTAAGATGGAAGATATTTCTCCAATAAACTCAGCTGCTGGTGTTCATTTTTAAACCCGCTGGTAAGGAAGCTGTTTTATTAAATGATCCTTTGCAAATGTCAAGACCACCTTCCACTTAGACCAAGGAAATGGCCAGATCTCCTATTTGTATACTAACTCCCCTGGCTCTTGGATTCCCCAGTATCTTTATCCTCAGAAGCATGCCAGGAAAGCAAGCACCAATAGTTTCCATCTTTTGGGCATCTCTTTTGAGAATGGATTGGGGGGAGAGCCACAGTTTTACATTCTTTTCTGTGACTCCAAAAAAATAAAAAATAAAATGTCCCTCATTTCTCATATAGAAGTTTTTTAAAGGAAGAAGGGAGGAAGGAGAGTCTTACTTTTACATTATAAATTATCTTTATCTTGTAATACATTATATGTATTACAAGATAGTTTTTTTTTTCTAAAGCTAGGCTTAAAAAGGTCTATCAAGATAGCTTTTCATGAAGTACGCCTGCCCCCTTCCTGTTATCACCCACCTTCCATGGTGGAGATGGTTCCTTCTGCGCAAGGAAGACAGTCGTAGCAGCAGATGGGCTTCCCTTCCTGAGCCACCTTTCTGAATCCAGAACGGCAGCTTTCCACACACCTTGAAAGAGGCAGCGGCTGAGGAAAGAGACATACAACACCAAGATGATGACCTTATGTAGATTTAATAGAGAATGTTTCAGTAAAAACAGAAGTCTGTATTTTCATGGAACTGGAAGGGACCTGAGAGGTTTTCTAGTCCAGCCCCCTGCTAAAAAGCAGGAGACCCTAAACCATTTCAGACAAGTGACTGTGTATTCTCTTTTTAAAAACCTCCAGTGATGAAGCACCCACAACTTCTGAATGCAAGCTGTCCATTGGTTAATTGTCCTCACTATTAGAAGGCTTCTCCTTAATTCCATGATGCTTCTCTCCTTGATTAGTTTCCATCCATTGTTTCCTGTCCTGCCTTCTGATGCTTTGGAAAATAAGTTGGCCTTTTCTTCTTTGTGGCAGACACTCAAATACTGAAATACTGCTCTCATGTCACTCCTAATTCTTTGTTTCTCTTGAGTAGCTACACCCAATTCCGGCAACCAGGAATTCTTCATATGTTTTTGTCTCCAGGTCTTTAATCATCTTAGTTGCTCTTCTTTCCACTTTTTCCAAAGTCTAAACATTTTTTCTAGAAGTTGCTCCAGGGTTGGTTCCAATATCACATCTGCCAGCTCCTTCAGAACTCTGGGATGTAATCCATCAGGTCCTGGTGATTTATACTCATCAAGATCAGATTGGTGTTCCCTAACCATTTTCTTGCTTATTTAGATTTTTATTTCTAGTCTGTCCTTTATAGTTATATTTTTGTGTGAAGACTGATGCAAAGAATGAATTAAGTTCCTCTGCTTTCTCTCTAGTGTCTGTTACTTCCTTGCCATCTTCCTCTGTACCGACTGTACTGTTTCCTTGACTTTTTTCTTGTTATTTATAAGTTGAAAGAAACTTTTTAAAAGTTATCTTTCACTTTTGTTGCAAACATTTGTTCATTCTGAGCCTTTGCTTTCCTGACTTCAGCTTTCCAGATTTGGGCTATCTGCTGATATTCTGCCTTAGTTATGTGACCCTCTTTCCATTCTTTGTACTTGTCCTTTTCGTTTTTCAGCTTATCAGAGAGATCTTTTTGCAACCAATCTGGTTTCTTCTTGGATTTCTTGCTTTTCTTTTTCAGAGTTATTATGCTTGACAGGGCTTTTATGATAATCTTTTACAGAGTTTCCCATGCTTCTTCCATTGTTTCTCCTTTTATGATTGTCATCCATGGCATCTTTCCTAGGCTCTCTCTCTGAGTTTATTAAAATAAGCTCTTTTGAAGTTCAAGACACTGGTTGGATTATGTTCTATTGCTTTTGTTTTTATTATATTGAATTCCAATATGATGTGGTCACTCTCACCCAAAGTTCCATCAACTTCAACTCCCTCTATCACTTCCTCTCTATTAGTAATAATTACCTCCAGTATAGCTGGTTTCTTCCTCTACCTTTTGGATGACAAAGTTGTCAACTAGATTAGTAGGAATCTATTTGATCTCCTTCTTGCTGCAGAGTTTGACTCTCTGTTGATATCAGGGCAGTTAAAGCTGCCATTACCACTGTAGCATTTACCACTGTAGTTAAAGCTCCCATTACCACTGTAGCATTTTTCCTACATAAATTTGTTAATTGATTAGCAAAGGGTTCATCCATTTCTCATGCTTGGTTGGGTTGGGTGTCCTGTAATATACATCTGAATGTTATTCTTTTTTCCTTTCATATTGACCCATATGGATTCTAGGAGGTTTTCATCCTTGGTTTTGCCCATTTCTGTAGAAATGCAGTGATCTTTTATATATAATGCAACACCATCTCCTGCCCCAAAGGTGCTTTTTCAGGAGGCAACTGGACCTTTTTTTTTCTTTTGAAGACGTTTCGCTTCTCATCCATTTGCCTCCTGAAAAAGGACCTTAGGGACACCATGACCTGGATGACTGAGAATCTCTACAGACCTTTAACAGCATCTCCTCTTTTGTTTGGTCTGCTTCTTTTGAGCAGGTTGTATCCTTCTATCAGTACATTCCAGTCATGAGTTTCATCCCACCAAATCTGAGTAATGGTAGCTATACCAGAATTGCCTTCATGTAGGTTTTCCTTTTTTCTTTCTTATTTATCTGTATTCTTTGCCTTTTTATATGATTGGTTATCTAGAGGTTATTGCTTGGAATAAGGTTCTAAAGATCATTAAGATTGTTACCCCCTCAGTTTGGTCTATTACAATGGCCTATCACCATGGCCAATTCACCAGAGTCAACTTGTCATGATCAACTTGAGGCAGGAGGGGGTGCACAAGTAAACCCACCAGTGGCTGGCCAGGTTAGGTGGTCTTAATAGAATGGACCTTATAAATTTATATTAGCTTGACATTTCACTTTAGTGCACTTGACCTGACTTCCAACTTCTAACTTCCTGACTTCTAACTTCCTCATAGGTATTACAAATATTACAGGGACATGTTGCAAGCTTCTGCACAAGGATGGCACACGGAAGTAATGTGGGTGTAGAATACTAAAAATAGCCAAATGACAGAATAATATGGACATCATCTCAGCACTTTTTCTGTCTTGTTTTTATGACTATTAGGATTCACTTCTGCATTGTATTTTTCCAAAA
This sequence comes from Thamnophis elegans, assembly GCF_009769535.1. Lineage (NCBI taxonomy): Eukaryota > Metazoa > Chordata > Lepidosauria > Squamata > Natricidae > Thamnophis > Thamnophis elegans. The sequence goes on along the minus strand of NC_045542.1, from coordinate 167,787,853 downwards.
TGTACTTCCCTGTCCTAAACAAGGGGCTTGGACCATCAATATGTATATGCCTATTGTAACGCATATTGATTTATGAAGTTTGATTAAAAGGTATAAAATCACTGCCCAGGGCGTAGCCCAGGCAGTTCAGATTTTGGTGTGTTAGCACACTGAACTCGATGCATCAATAAACCTGTTTCTCTCACACTTTCGTGGTCTCGAGTCCTGGTCTTTTGTAAGTAGATTGCTAAACCAAACCTCAATCTGCTGCTAGAAACTTGCCATGGCTATCTCAATGTGGGACAACTTGCTACAACATGCTGAGGACAACCTGCTTTGGAACAAGAATACAGTAATATCAGAGAGAAATAGTGGAATAGAATCATTAAAGAAAAGATGCAAAAGGAGGGACAGAATGAAATGTGAATGGCAAAAATTAAAATAATTTTTAATTTATGTTAAATAATTAAATAGCATTGTTAAGTTCTCCAGTAGCGAGTTGTCCCATGGCAAGTTGGCCATGGTGTGTTGTCCAGGAGTGAGTTGGCTGTGATGACTTGGCCATGGTAAGTTGGCCATGGATAGTTGACCATGGTGGGCTGGCAGCAGGTGAGTTGGCTGTGGCAAGTTGTTCCATTCTGTCCTCAATTTTAGTTTAAAGATTAAGAAGTAACAACATTTACAGATTATGAAGACATTCACAATTGTCAGAGCCAAATCAACTAACATGAAAACTCAAAGGCATTGAAAGAAAACCCCTACCCCATATAAAACATACAGTGATCTTTTTTGCTACCTTGAGTGGAATAAAGTAAATTAGTCTCACCTTGTTCAGTGTCTCCACCTTTGTGATACTCTTCTGGTCTATGGTAACTTTAAAATCCTGGGATTCCCCCTTTTCTACAGTCCCAGATTTCACTCCCTTGAGAGATCCATTTGGGAAAACCACCCAGTTCACAATGTCCAGGTCAGCTGTCAGATCTCCTTTCTCATCCAAATATACCCCTTCTATGGAATTATTGTGGAAATGAGAACTTTGAAGGAAGGAATGCAGCTGGAAGGGAAATGAAGAGTTCAGAAAGAACATTAGAAGTATTTTGGAAAGATCTGTTGATCTACCCTGGCAGGAATTGTAACATTATTCTCTCTGTGTAGAAATCATGCTGAGATCCCCCTCAGTGTAGACCAAGGGATCCTTTCAAAATACTTCTTTCTTTCTCCATCCATTGCTTTCTATAGCCATACTGAAGCAGAAGAAAAAAGCTGGTTGTAGCCAAGGAATGGAGAGTCTCTGGACAAAGGGAATCTTTGATCAGAAGGGCAGTCCATTAGGGTTTGGGATTAAGAGGTGTTAGACTGTCCCATCCTATCAGATGGGATTCTGTAGGTTCTCTAGGACACAACAGTTCTCCAATTTCCAGAGAAAAAGGCCAAAGTATTGAGACATAAATACAGCATAATATCTTGGGCAAGGAAATAGCTACTAGAAGATCTTTGATTGAAAGAGAATGAGATATAAAAGCATTCTCTTTGAAATAAAAATAAAAGGGCAAAATTGCAAAAACAAGCATCAGGGAAATTGAAAGGAAAATATAGAGAACAATTCATTTTATTTTGCAAACAATTTGCAATTACATTGGATTTGAATTGCAGGATGACGTAACTTTTCAGAATAAGTAACTAAGATAGCCTCTTAAATTCATTCCCATCTGTAGGAGAATTATCTCTGGTGGGAAAGAAATACCTGCCAAGCTTTCAGCCTTGGAGTTTCCATTTTGGTAAAGACCGTCCTCTCTGATCGTTTGGATGTCCGTTCATCAGCTGAATGTAAGGCCCTTGCCACAGCCCAGATGGTGTTGTAAGTGAGATAGCTGTCCTGAGCCAGCAACCGACCGATCTCCTCTTTCTTCAGAGCCTTCAGACGTTCTCTCTGTCTGCACCGCCACCAGACTTTCACTGAAAAGGCATCCTTAGTGAATGGACATCTAAAGGTTTTCCTCAAAAAATTAAATTTGGATTGTGGGGAGAGACCTAAAGAATTATATTTTCCATACTTCCTTTTCTGTATCAAAAAGGAAAAAATGGCACAAACATACTTAAGGGAATGTGTATCAATCATGAACTCAGAATTAAGGTCCCAGTGAGCTGTAGTGATCCAGACTTTATCCAGAACATGTTGCTGAATATCTTGAAGTATTCTTTCTAAAATCATCATTCCATTCCAGAATGAATTAATTCCCGAACCATAAACAAACACATTGACTTTTCTCCATTTGAAATATTGTTCAGGTTCCACAACTATATTATGCATATTTAGTGGAAAGCTTTGATATATAACTGTACAAATGCCATTTCTTAGCATCAAAGAGGACATTGCCCTTATGAACCTTTCCTCTTGGTCAGTTTCTGAAGTGATAAGGCCAACTAAGGTCCACCTAAAATGGAGGAGCAGCTTGACCATCCCTTGGTACTTGACTCCTTCAGCAGGGAGCATTGAGTAGAAGAAGGGAAAATGAGTTTTATCCCTCAGAATTTGGGAAGCAAAACTGTAACTGACCTAAAAATAATGGAAGATGGTGGTATTTTAAATGTAACATGCAAAATATTATTCCTCTCATTTTCATAATCAAAATCTGCTTTTCATTTGCAGCAGAGGACCTCTCACTGAAAGCTCCATGACTGAAAACTGTCTCCAGAAAAAAGACACACCTGGGGGATTTTGTAGGTGCCCACCATGGTGGACACCTGGATGGAGATGCCAGTCTCAGCCTCTTCCAGAACAGCCACTGTGTTTCTCTGTCTTCCACACCTGTAGTTAGGCACATTGGCCTCCCCATCTGAAAGCAGGTCCAGCAATGGTTCTGTAGTCATTTCTATTTTGAAGAAATTGTCATAGATATTATAACCCAGGGTGATGTTGGGTAAGATATGACCATTCCGATTGATGTCTTCCATGGTGAAAAGGAAGAACAGACTTTTCCAAAAATAGCTGTGTGTTAGTCTGCAAGTACGAACACATCAATGAAAATAATAATTCATTTTTATTCCATAACAATACATTTAATCCACTCAACCACAAATATTATTATAAACTGTTTAGCGCATTTCAAAATATTACCACAGGAAAATAAAAGAACAATATGAAGTTTTAGTTCATATAATATTTGAAAGAAATTTTGGTTCGTACAATAGTTCAACATTCCAGATGGCTACAATAACACAACGTCACTTTCATGAGTCAGTTTTCAAGCATTTTATTCCATATTTGATGGGTGGTTCTGTCTTTTAATAGAGATGACTGATATCCCCAGATAGTTTCCATACTTTATTACAGCTTCTGGGATTTTTCAAATTCTGTTACATTTATAAGAAACTGAATGCCTTAAAATCATTTTATTATTAATTATCTTATATAATTCATATTATAAACATTTGTGGAGATCCCACCTGGAGGATATTCAGAAGCTGTTAAAGACCAGCTTATTCTCCCTATCTCTGAGGCAGAGTGAAGGCTGAGACTATCATAGGTGACCTTCAATGATGTTTTTGTTATTTCAGGGACTTGCCAATCAAAGTCTCACATTTTAGTAATTCTACAATTAAATCAACCAACCAACCCACCAACTAATAAAATAAAGATAATATTTGTATTTTTAAAAAGATTGTCAGGAACCTGGCACTAGCGAATGAGAATGAGACAGATGGAAATTCCATGGATTTATATATTCTCAATTGGGCTACTTTCATCCTAGCAGCAAATTTTGATGGGGAAAAAGATCTCACCCATGATGCAGTAAGAAAATAAATCATCTTAGTGTGCTTGGATGAGGAGACACCTAACCCCCCCCCCCCAGTCCAGCTTAGCTTTGCAGTGAGAGACAAGGGAGAAGTCATTCTGTTCCTCTCTGTCCACAATTTGATTCTGCTCATTGGATGGAAAGAGAAATGGATGAGAGCAAAACCATGATAGGCTTCTTACTTGACATTTCAAAATGAGCGATATCACCTGCAGTGTGTAGCAGGCAGTCATGGTAAAATTAGGAAGTGTAAGTCCACAAAATAAGATCAAGGGGAGAGCATGTTGTGTTTTTAGAGGGTTTGTAGACAATCACTGGATATGGAGAGGCTCTAATGCTGTGCAGGAAAATGGACTTACGAGAAAAAATTTGTTGAAGGACTTCTATGGAAGTGGTATGGTTGAAAAGTACCCCTTTTTTCAGAGAGTATGCCACTAATGAAATAATCTCCTGGTTTGTAATGATTGTTTGGGTCTATTTCACTCCGTCTCAGAGTTAGGAGGCATTTGGCTTTGAGCTTCACACAGGGTCCCCGTGACCACAGAAGCAGCACAAGTAGAAGAAGAAGCAACATGACTTTGTTTCCTCACTGATCCTTCTCTGTGATACTTTCACTATCTCTGTGGTACCTTCTCTGTGGTTACAAAGAATGAGATGAAGATCAAAAACACTTCTGGGACAGAAGTTCAAGAGTCCTCAAGGAAAATACACAGAGCACCTGCTTGTCCTTAACCGTCCCCCTCCCCTCAGATTCTCTTTCTGTCTCCAGAACCATTTGTGCACACAGAATTTCATACCTAAGGCTCCACTGAACTTTGCTTTTGAATCTGATATTGGCATCAAAACCCGTTTTGACATGTTTGTGTCAAATTCCTGAAAGTTTGCAGAAAGGTCTCTTGGGTCTTAACAAAAAAATCAAGAAATAAATCACAGTTATTTGGATAAGTGCAAGGAACAGAACCATCAACTCTCTGAATATTGAATGAGTCAACAAGCAGGTACCCAAAGGGAGAACTCAAAGATGAGGCTGTACACTTGAAGATGGGCCAGTGAGGGAGACTAAAGAATTTGGCCCCAAATCTTGTAGAGAGACGTGACCAAGAAAAGTGGCATGTTAATGTGTGATCAAATAGGCTATTTTTCTAGGGAAATTTTCTAATAGGCCTGTAGGTAGAATCCCATTTAGAGAAAGGCAATTACTGTCAAACAAAGGTACTCATAGAGGATAATATTTGTAGCTCAGGATTGAAACTGTTTTTTCTGAGATTCTGATTGCTGCCATTTTAACTAAATTGTTATGATTGGAATCTTCCTTTGGATTATTGCAATTGAGGCTAAGTAAGGTAACTTTAATTTTCTCCATCTTTCATCTTTTAATCTCTTGCACCTATTTAACATAATTTTGTAAATTTCTTGATATTTTTCCCTCCAGGGGAAAATCAAGATACTTCTCTGAGAATGATGACTTCTCACCCCCCTGTTTAGATATCAAAAATCACATCCATTATTTCATTAGACATTTCCAAATTAACACAGATAATAATTCATCATCAGAAATAAGTAATCATTATTTAACCACAATAAGATAAAGCAAATTTACATTTCTCCTTCCAATCACCCTTAAGACCCATTAATAAAATTCTGACTCCTGTTTTCTTCTATTTTCTTTTCCTCTTCTTTTGAAATACTTGTCATCTTTCAAGGCTGCCTAGATTTATTGATTTATTTAGGACATGGCATGTCATACATGGACCAGCAATCTAGTTTAATATTTCATTTAGATTAGTGTTCTGACCCCCTCCTCCGTCCAGTAACGAATGCCGAGACAAGCTTAACTGGAATGTACTTTAATTAGCAAGATACCAAAACCTCGGTGGCTGAAAGCCAAGCAGAACAAACAGATAAGGACCTTGGCAGAAACTCAGACAAACTCAGGCAGCAATAAACACAGAGAAGGCTTGGCAGCAATCCAGCCTGCCAAGCTCTCAGTACTGTCCTCCAACATTCAATCCTGCGTTGACTTCTTCAAAAAGGGCCATGTGCACAAGTAGCTTTTATAGTCTGAAGAGGAGCCTAATGACCACCAGCTGAGCACAATTACCTCCTGTAATTGCGTAATTGTTCCTGACACCTAGTAGCTCTTCGATGGCGTGCATCCAGGAACAATTCACTGCTGACTTCTGGATCATTCTCTCTTGTCTCCTCCCCACTGGTCCAAGGCTCAGGCGCCACCTAGTGGCCAACCAGCCTCTCTGTGCCCTGCCCGGAGTTGGAGTCCTGTCCAGGGTCCTCCACCTCCTCCAGAGCCGACTCAGAGGACCCCTCGCTGTCGGAGTCTAATGGCAGCTCCAACGGCACCTGCTGGGCCACAACAGATTAGTAAATACAATAAAATATAAATGTGAAAAAGATCTATGTTCAAATACCAATGTCTAGGCCAGGGGTGTCATACTCAAGGTCCATGGGTCAGATCTGACCCATGGGTGCTTATATCTGGCTGGTGGGCAGCCTGGAAATAGTAAAAGATTGGCCCACTGTGCCTGTGGAAATCAAAATGAGTCCCGGGGGAGGGGTGATCCCCCGTGCCCTGTTCTGGCCAGCAAAGTGCTACAGGAGGCTGTCCAGGACAAGAATGGGACATGGGCCAGCCTCGTGCAGTGCCCCTATGCCTTGTTTTGGGTAGCAAAGTGCTGCAATTGTCCATCCAGGCTGAGAATGAGGTGCAGGGGGTGTCTTGCATGCCCTCCACATCCAGTTTTGGCTGATAGGGTGCTGCAGGAGGCATCTGTTCCATCTCCCCCCCCCCCGGGTTGGACCACAAAGGAGAACCACAATGCTGATCCGGCCCTCAAAGAAATCCAGTTTGACATCCCTGGTCTACGTCATCTAACCATTGAAATCAGATGCAGGACTGATGTATGGCCTCACCTCACAGCCAGTGATGATGTGATGTGATTTGCTGTCTGTATGGGCTCCCATAGATTCCATGAAAAGCTCCAATAAATACCTTCTAATTCAATTTGAAAGGTTAATCTACAATGTCTTTTTCCATTTAACTTTTGGACTAATACCAATATAAAGAGCTTACATATTGGAACGGTTGCAAGTGTAATCTTATACACCAGGGGTGTCAAATTGGTGGCCATTCTGGCCACACCCATGCCCGGCTTGGTGAAGGAGAAAAAAGTCATGATACATCACATGACAACACCATGATGGTGCGAGTTTGATCCCCATGATATAGTGTATATAATTGTGTTGTGGCCCAGCAGGAGCCGTTGGAGCTGCCGATGGACTCCAATAGCGAGGACCCCTATGAGTCTGCTATGAAAGATGTGGAGGACCCTGAGCAGGGTTCAGACTCAGAGCAGGGACCAGAGAGGCTGATTGGCCACCAGGAGGCGCCTGAGGCATGGAGCAGTGGGGAAGATCAAAGGGAGTTTGTCCCTGATGTCAGGCAATGGAGGGCAGAGAAACGGAGGCAGCAGTTACAAAGACAGACTCATAAGAGATAATCAAGCCCAGGTGGTTGTGGCTCGGCCCCTCCCAAGAGAGTATATAACAAGAGACTTTGGGAGGAGTCCTTTTGCAGGACACAACCATTCGTAATAATCTGGGGAACTCCTTGTCTGGTCTGTCTTGTGTTCCCGTGTCTGTTGGAGTCTGGGCTGCTGCCAATATCTTGCCAGTGAGTCATATCTGGGCTTTCAGCCAACAGGATTATAATTGCTGTGAATAAAGAATGGCAAAATGCTAAGCCTGTGTCTGTGTTCATTACTGGATGGAGGGGGGCAGAACATAATTGTTTCTCAAAATTGTTTACAGTTTCTCTTTTAAAGTTTCCCTCCAAGTTAATAGTGTTTCCCACTTATTCTATCCTTATTAGCCTTACCTGGCTAAACCTCCACCAGATTAATGCACAAGAGCAATACTTATCCAATTGTAAAATTCTGCAGAGTAAAATGGACCACGCAATTAGATAGGTCAATAGCTGAATTGCCAAATAACCTTCAACAGGAGCTTCAGAAACACTTATTTTGAAACAACACAAAGCATTTTAAGCAGCCAGCACATTCCCTCAAAACTGCGGATGGATGCCAAAATTAGCATATTTTAGTGGAAGGGCACAAAAATAAACAATCAAGGAAATATCAAATGGTTCAGCGTCTCTCTCTTGGGTACATGGCATAGCTGTGAATTTAGATTTGGAATTGTTTTGTATTATTTTCTTTATTGATTTGTGTTTCACATTTCTAAACCACCCATCTCTGGGCAGTGTACAATAGAATGTTAAAATGTAAAACAGTATATATAAAAGTTAAAAATGAAAAGGAGGCAAGAGTGAGTGAACACTATTAAAATCAATTAAAAGGTGAAGGGAGGGCTAACCAGCTTCTACCATGTTTTAATTCCTTTTTGGAAGGTCAGGAAAGTGGGGCATTGCTTCACCTCCAGGGAAATGGCAGAGGAGGCCCTTCCTAAGCATCACCAATCAAAGTCCTACAGTTTGGACCCTTACCAGGCTAATCCATTTTCCATCGTTAGGATTTCTTGGTTATTGTTGAGCCACTGGTGCGTTGGGAGCACCAATTTCATAGCTATTACACACATACACACTCCTAAACAGGGCCAGTATGTGGCAGTGGGAAGGAACATGGGATCGGTCTCAGAACGCTCTGTAAGGGTGCCCCAGCTGTTCTCCCTATTTGCAGCACAAAGATTGTGAATCCCACTGGTGATGCCCCTTTCTGTGGAATTAAAAATAGGACCCCAAAAAACAATAATCAAGTCTCGTTGCAATTATTATTTCTTCAGTATGCACTGGAGAAGTTTCTCTCCAGAAAATAGTAGGAGGAAATTCAGAATTGCAGTCAAATATATACATTTCAGGAAAGGAAGACAAAATGTTAATCATGAATAAAAGGTAAAGGTTCCTTTCACACATATGTGCTAGTCGTCCCCAACTCTGGGGGGGGGGGGGTGCTCATCTCTGTTACAAAGCTGAAGAGCCAGTGTTGTCCAAAGATGTCTCCATGGTCATGTGGCCAGCATGACTAAACGCCGAAGGCACACAGAATGCTGTCACTTTCCCAACAAAGGTGGATTCTATTTTTCTACTTTCATATTTACAAGCTTTCGAACTGCTAGGTTGGCAGAAGCTGGGGCAAGTAACAGGAGCTCACTTTGTTATGCAGTGCTAGTGATTCGAACTGCCAAACTGCCGACCATTCTGATTGACAAGCTCAGTGTCTCAGCCATTGAGCCACCATATCCCTTTTTTATTTATTTGATAATTGATACTTAATTATTTTATATTTAATAAATATTAGTAAATGTTAATCATACATATGCATATTTAGACATTATGAAAGCTTGAATATTCATAATTAGCAAACCTCAAGGTACTTTCTTGTCCATCTACTATTATTATTTTCAAGAAACAGTAATGGTCTAAATGAAAAGAAACCTATTATTCACATTGCTATAGAAATTTCTATAATGAAAAATCAGGGTTTCAAGGCTGCCTGTTGCCTTCCTTCTATTTCTATTTGATAACACGCTCCCACTTCTCAAAGAACATGTTTTCCCCACAATACTTTCTTCCAGGTGCCCTTTAATTATTTCCAACAAATTGTTTAGTAAAAGAATGGTGAACACTGTTTGATAGACTTGGACAGTTGAGAGTTGAAATTCCTCCACTTCACATTTCCATATTTCTTCTAGTTGTAAGCTGCTCCCTTGTATTCAGGTTTGGTCTCAGGAGGATGATGTAGCACTTGGGGATGAAGATGCAGCCTAGCAGCCCAGCACCAGAGGCCAAGATGGAGAAGACCTGCACAGCCACCATCTATTTCCCTTTGGTGCTCAGATAGGTGGGCACAAATGTCACCCAAACACTGCAGAAGACCAGCATGCTGAAAGTGATCAGCTTGGCTTCATTGAAGGCCCCAGGAAGATTTCTGGCCAGGAAAGCCACTGTGAAGCAGATGGCAGCCAAGAAACCCATGTACTGAGGGTGACATAGAACATGACAACAGAGCCTTCGTTGCATTGCAGGATGATTGCTCCAGGCTGGGAATGGAAGTCAGAGTCAGGAAATGGAGGAGAAATGCCCAGCCAAATGGAGCAAATGATCATTTGAATGGCAGAACAAGAAAAGATAATGGAGTTGGCCAAACTCTTCCCCAACCATTTTTTCACTCGGCTCCCTGGTTTTGTGGCCAGGAAAGCCAGCACCACTGTGATTGTTTTGGCTAAGACAGAAGAAACAGCAACTGAGAAGATGATGCTGAAAACTATTTGACGTAGAAGACAGGTTTCTTTCCTTGGTTGACCAATGAAGAGAAAAGGAGTCAAGAAGCAAAGCAGGAGGGAGACCAGGAGGATGTAAGAGAGATCCCGGTTGTTGGCTTTGACAATGGGAGTGTCTTGGCATTTGATGAATATGATCAACACAAAGCCTGTGGCTAGGAACAAAAGTGGGGCAAATGAGGTCTGGATGATGCCTAGGAGTTCTTCATAAGACAGGTAGGTTAGAATTTTGGGGATACATTGGACTCGGTCCTCATTTGGATATTTATCAACCGGACACTTGGTGCATTTTTCTGCATCTGAGTAAACCAAAAAACAATATTTCTATAATACCTGTTTACCTCTCAAAAATATTTTATTTGGACAGATCATAATACCAGCACCATTTTTCAAGATTCAGTTCTTCACATCTCCACAGGGATAAGGTAAAAAGAATATTATTAAAAATAGTGTAGAAAGCCCCCCTCCCAAACAAAATATGCATTATTCTTAATATTAAAAAAGATGCAGAGTAGAACATTTTCCCTGAAGTAGAAGAGGTGAGACACATTCTAAAAAGCAGAAAGCAGCCCCAGTCTTCCTATTAGAGGTAAACAGCCACCAGGAGAAGCATGAAGTGGTTAGTCTTTAGGAATTAAGATTTTGTATCCATTCAGAAAGATTGGGCCACTCTATTCCTAAGCAAAGAGCAACCAAAAATTCCAAATAAGCAACACAACAGACAAGGAGCCAAAACTGACAAGATTAGCTCAGACAAAAGAAACACCTAGGATTCAAATTTTCCTTTTTGCCTGTAGAGACAACAATGACCCCTACATGATTCTATAGGGTTCCGGCAATAACCATTAAAATATTAAAAAACATATTCTTGAACAGGAACAGGCATCTCAATCACAAAGCCCTAAAGAATATATAAAAGCCCACACATGGTCAACCCCATTTTGTCAGCTGCCCCAGAAACATGCTGCTGTCACTAGTTTCTGGCTACCAAACAAACAGACCTTTCCTATAGACTGTCTCCATTTTATTTTCAACATCTTTCTCCCGGCTTGGAACCGTACCGGATTTTTCTTCCAAGAATAGCGATATTTCTAATTGTCTATGAAATTTGGGGAAGTCTTAGAACTTGAATGATTTCCAGTGAAATGTGCAGAAACTTCATAGGAAACAACATTTTTAGAAGTGAATAATGAATCAGTTAATATGTCTAGACTAACTTACTTGTTACTGCCAGGTGGCACTTGTTAAAATCCTGGACTCACATGATGTATATCTTATGAGAAATCTCCTTCTGCCAATTATCTGCAATGGCTTCTGGGAGTGGTGGTACCTCATCTGAGCATCAAATGCTTTATAAAGAAGTAGTGACTAGTGTGCAATGAGCTGCACTCATTGTAGAGCAGAGATATCATTGACTTCAACTAGAAGGAGAGGCCCAATGGTGGCATTCAATTTTTTTTTACTACTGGTTCTGTGGGCATGGCTTGGTGGGTGTGGAATGGCTCGATAGGCATGCAAAAGGACACTGCAAAATCTCCATTCCCTCCCGATCAGCTGGGAGGTAGAGAATAGAAGAGGGTGGGGCCAGTCAGAGGTTGTATTTACCAGTTCTCTGAACTACTCAAAATTTCTGCTACTGGTTTTTCAGAATTGGTCAGAACCTGCTGAATACCATCTCTGGGGAGGCCCATTTTGAATGCATTTCAAAAAGTGTTCCAGGAAAACAATTAATCAAATATCATAAATTCCTAGAGAGGTTAATGCAGAAGGAGACATCTAAGCTAAAAAAAACCAAAGAGATATTTCCTCTGGCAGTAGTAAAGCTTGTGCAGTCTGCCACACCCTGATAACTCAACCTAGCCCTCCTTCAAGGTCTGATATATGTCTTTTAACTTGCACTTTCATGAAAATGCTCTGAATGAAGTAAATTCCAGGAGGCCTGCTTTTTCTTTGGTATCACCCACCGTCCTGAGTGGAGATGGTCCCTTCTGGACAAGGAACACAGTCATAGCAGCAAACTGGCACTCCCTCTCGAACCTTCTTGACAAATCCTGGATGACAATTTTCTACACATTTAGACTGAGGTAGAGGCTAAGAAGAACAACAAAAAATGCCAAAGAAATATATTAGGATTCATATCCATGGAAAATGGAAGTCAACATGAACATATATTAAGTTGTCTTTGGGCTTCACTTACATAAGGATGGAATGTCTACCTAATTGCTAAGTGTTGCAGGAGATACAACTATTGACAGATTCTTCATTTAGTTCATCTCTTTTGCTTTTGGAATATCTCAATGCAATAAAAGGCTTTTCTGCTTGATAAAATATGGAGGGAACAAATTAAAAAAAAGATTTAGGTGTTAAGTGGTAATCAGTGGCTTCCTCCTCGTGGATGTATGGACATGAATTCTCCATTTTTCATGGATGATTGTAAAGTATGATGATACGTTCATGTTAAGCTTTAAAACAAATGTTATTCTAAAATGTTTCTTAACATTTTATTCAATTAGATGAAGAAAGAAATCTCTCACTTGTAGGATTTCAACAGATTTCTTCTGGATTTCACAAAACGTTGCAAATTTGTTCCCCTTTGAAAGTAGTCCAAAATAATCTCCCAGTTGAGATATATAGGAAAAATTCTTTATAATCTAGTTAACTTTAAAGGGCATATTCTTTCTTTATTTGTATCTTTATTCCTTCAGTTTATATGGTAGCTATCTTGGTCAATTGAGACTAACTCTGACTGCCTGATTTTGAGAATTGGAATTAGATGAGATGGAGGTAACATCATGATAGCCGAGGTGGCGCAGTGGTTAAATGTAGCACTGCAGGCTGACAGCAGTTCAGCAGTTCGGCTGTTCAAATCTCACCGGCTCAGGGTTGACTCAGCCTTCCATCCTTCCGAGGTGGGTAAAATGAGGACCCGGATTGTTGTTGGGGGCAATATGCTGACTCTGTAAACCGCTTAGAGAGGGCTGAAAGCCCTATGAAGCGGTATATAAGTCTAACTGCTATGATAACATATCCCTCAAACAGAGTAAATCGGATATTTCTGCTACAGAACATAGGACATGAGTATGAATCCTGTGTCAGAAAGGGATATTTCTACTTCCCAGATAGTTTCTAGCAGGAAAAAGGCAGTCCTAATTCTGTTATTCAAACTGGTCAGTCCTAGAGGAGATGAACCCTGGCTGCTCTTTAGAAGGCCAGATCCTGAAGTTGAAACTCAAATACTTTGGCCACCCATTGAGAAGGAAGGACTCACTGGAGAAGAGCCTCATGCTGGGAAAGATGGAGGGCAAAAGAAAAATGGGATGACAGAAAATGAGAGGGCTGGATGGAGTCACTGAAGCAGTAGGTGTGATCTTAAATGGACTCTGTGGGATGGTAGAGGACAAGAAGACCTGGAGAAACATTGTTCATGGGTCGCAATGGGTCAGACACAACTTTGCAACTAAGAACAACAACATTTTTGTTATATAGGTCTCTAGTTACACCACATTAGGAATCCTGTGTCCATTTCTGGAGACCTCACTTAAAAAAGTTATTGAAAAGATTGAATGAGTCAAGAGATGGGCAACAATAATGATGCAAAGTCTAAGAGATAAAACTTATCAAGTGTCAACCTCTAAACAATCCTGGCTAAAACCATTTTCTTTTGATTCTCAGTTGCCCCACACATTGGGAGGAAGGTTTGGAACGCTATTCCCACCAATGCCAGACATAACAGGGAATACTCCCATGGGAACCAAGGTCATTTCCCAAAGGTGCTGAGTGAGAACAGAGAAGAATCCCTGAAGAGCCTCCAATTGAGTTAGTTGGACAATGTCACCTTTGACACTCAGGGGGAGGGAAACATTGACACTTTTAATTATACTGAAAGGTAGGAAACAATTTGAGTTCATTTTACATTTAATCATTGCCAATATAATGTTCTCAATAAAAATATTTAAGGAAGGTTCCCCTCAGAGTTCTGATTTGATTGGGATCATTATTCAGAACCTTGACATTAAAACAACTCTACTGGACTTTAAAGAAGAGTTACTGAGCCCCAACCACCTATCTGATTCCTTTGAGTATCAACTTGCAAAGCATCCCTGGCCTGTTCTCCAGTTGTGATAGGCAAGTGGGATGGGAACATGAACTTGCAGCTGTGGTGAAGCAGCACGTAGGTTAAAAAAAAAAAAAGCACATTCCAGCCGTATCTCTGTCAAGGCCATCTCCCAGGGTGGATTTCCTTTGAAGCTTGGCTCAAGGCTCATGATTTAATTAAGTCATTGGTCAGACCCTGACAGCAAGTCAACTCTCTAAAAATTAATCAAAATAGCTGGTTGTCAGCATCTAAAGCATTTCCATGACTACTATCAACTTGAGAAGCGGGGGGAGGAAATGCCATGCATATTTTGGCCAGAGTAAAAAGTCTCATATTTCTATAACTGGAATGTGAATGCACATGTCCAGAACCCTGCCATAACATCCTGTTGGAGAATGTGATTGATGACTTCAGGTAGAGAGGAAGGGACAAAGGGGTAAAGTTCAGATGCCATTAAGTGGGATTTAGTTTCGGCTCCACAGAAGTCCGTGCCAAGATCTTAGTCCTAATAAATGAATGGGTTTTTTAAAAACTTTGTCTCGAGCATCATAAATGTCAGCTCTTGGAAACTTCACACTGGGACTCCTGAGTCCCAAACTCTCCAGTTGTTCCCTGACCTCTGGGGTGCATGTAGAGGAACTCATGCTACCATGGCAGATGATGAACTATCCGATGAGAGCCTGCTCCAGGCGACCCAGAAAGAGGCAGAACTTGCCTCCAACCAGGGACTCCAGGACCCAGAAGCCCAATTGCAACTGGAGTGCAGCCCTTCCTGACCATCAAAGCTGAGATGTCCATTCCAGCGACCAAAGCAAAAAGAGTATTGGTGGAAAAGAATCCCTAAAATAGCTGGGATTGAGTTCCCTCCACCCTAGCACCTAAAGTGGGGGAAGACTCCTGAGTGAGCTAGGAAGAGTGGAATGGATGTGGGACTGGACACAGACCAAGCTTCCAAACCCATGACAGAACCCTTGGGGATATCCATAGAGCAGTTGAGGGAGGAATGTGACAGGACCACTCTTTTGTGATGAGGGGTCATCATGCCACCTGAAAGAGAGAGGGGCTGCAGCTGAGCCCTTTGAAGTAAGGAGATACAAATGGGAATGCAACCCTTTTTTGCCACCCACCAGAAGGAGAAGGAGCCTGAGGATGCAGCCAGTTCCTCCCCCATGCAACAGACAAGCCACCCAGGACAGATAGCCCCTCCCCTCTCTATGAAATAGAGCTGAGGAAGACTGCCAGCCACATCAAGTGGTGGCTTACAGGGGCCAACATGAGGAGGGAAGAGCAACACTGAATGAGCCACTCCGATTCAGGAGTAAATTGGATGGGGACTCAGATCAGCTGGCTCTAGTCCGTGACTCAAACCAGTCACTGTACACCATGATGATGCTAACCATGGTGAATCAGCAGATGAAGACAATGATGTGATGTCTATCACCTCAAATCCTCCAAGGGGAAGAATGTGGCCACAGAAAACAGGCAACCAACATGTGCTGGTTGTGGCAACAATCACCCGCAAATGGTGTGTAAGTCAAAAAGTGCCATTTGTCAAAGATGTGGAAAGAAAGGACATTTGGCCAAGGACCGAGCCCTTCCTGCTGCTGCAAGCTATACCTGAAGCAGCATTAGCCACTCTGCCCAGTAAAGGCTCCAGAGCTATTAGTCTTGAGATGGACTCTTGTAGGTTGGGACAAACACATCACTGCCCTGCCTACCTAAAAGACTACTTATGTTAAGTTGTGATTATACTGACCATAATACTCCATCTTAGTGGGGAGGCATGTTATTTATTGTATATGGTTGACAGTTGAAGTTCTTAGTCTGGTCCTCTGTTGGAGTGGGAAAATACTCTCTCCTGATTGGTTGTTTGGCTGAGCAGTTTCCTATAAAAGGAGCTGTGTTGGCCAGGGAGTTCAGTTGCCTCACAGGCAGTAAATAAAGAGTTGTTAGAAGTCACTCAGGCCTCACCTCCATTCATCTCCTGGAACTTAACAACTTACTTTACTATTGAGCCATGCTTATCTTACTTGAAATGGGTCTTAAGGCTTTGGAAAACAGAGAAAGACACTAATATTTAACCCACCTTATTGAGCAACTTTAGCTGTGAAAGAGCATCTTGTGTGATAATTAATCTCTGCCTTTCAAAATTCCCCAAAATAATTTTGAAGGGATCTTCTTTGGGTAGAACCACCATACTTATGATTCTCAAATCTGCCACCATATCTCCATTTTCATCCAAGTAGAGTTTTTTATTGGAAAGATTCCAAAATTGATTCTTCTTTAGAAAGGAATGAAGCTAGAATGGAATTGGCCAGTAATTTTAAAATCATAAACTTGGTTTCTCATCTCATGTGATCTTTCTATATTTAAATCTTTCTTCTACAATTACCTAATTTGTAAAGGTTTTTAGACAGGTGAACAAGAGTTATTCAAAGCAAAAGTTCTACAAAATTTGCCAAGCATATATTGACAAAATGCATATTCACAAAGTATAATTGATAACATTTGTGAACGTTCTAGAGTAGGTCCCAAATAACTTAAGAAAGAAATAAATCAATGGTTTTTTTCATAAATTCTTTGAAAGCAACAGGGAATTACTAAAAAGCATGGATTTGTCAAGAAGAAAGTTATCAGACTAATCTTCTCCTAGGAGACCAGCTTCAGAAATATGGTGAGATGAGATAGTTCTACTTTAATGTAAGACTAAATTCACAGAAGCTTGCATGCCTGAAAGTATAAATCTCCCACCAGCTCTTTTTAAAGCCTGAAAATTTAGGGCGGCTGATTCCTGAATATCTTTGTCTGCATGTTTACCAGCTAGAACAGGTGTCCCCAGTCCTCAGGCCATGGCTGGTTTGAACCAGGCCTCATACAGTTCAATCAGAATAGAGCTGGAAGGGACCTTGGAGGTCTTTTAGTCCAACCCACTGCAGAAGGAGGAGAGCCTATACCATTTCAGACAACTGACTGTCCAGTTTCTTATTAAAAATCTCCAGGGATGCTGCACCTTCAACTTCTGAAGGCAAGCTTAGCTATTCCATTGGTTAATGGTTCTCACTGTTAGGAAGTTTCTCCTTAATTTCAGGTGCTCTGACTCAGGCGTTCTTAGAAAACAATAAGCAAAGTCTTGATCCCAAGAAAACCTCTTTTATTTACATGACTGAGATTTCTCTTCATTCACAGTCAGCACAGTTTAGCAAACAGTCTTTCAGAGGAATGTTTATCTACACACACCCTATCTCGTTTAGAGAACTAGTTTCCAAACACAGAGCAAAGCAAAACTTGCACAGAGTCTCCTATAATCACAAACAGAACTTTCCAGACCGAATGAATGAATTGTTTCCAGCAAAAGCCCACTGCCCATTCATGCTTCTTTTGTTTCCTCTGGGAGGGGCCAATCACCTCAAAGGTGTGGCTTTACTCTTAAGTCAACCCTGCTTTGTTAGTTGTTCTTGTCTTCTGGGACCTCTGCAATGTGCACACTGGGAACAGGCTTCAGCTGTTCTTCTGCCTCACTGCTGTCTAACTCCCTCTTTGCCTCTGATGCAGAGCCCTCATCTGAGCTTTCCTCAACCGCCAGGACTGGCCCATGTTCCTCCCCAACCTCCTCACTGTCCGACTCTGCTGCCAGCTCCATTGGCCACCAACAGGCCACAACTTCAGATTTCTTTTCTCCTTGATTAGTTCCCATGCATTGTTTCTTGTCCTGCCCTTGGATGCTTTGAAAAATAAATTGACTCCTCTCTTCTTTGTGGCAGCCCCTCAAGTACTGGAATACTGCTTTCATGTTACTCTTAGTCCTTCTTTCCTCTAGACTAGCTAAACCCAAATCCTCTTACCTGCCATGGCTGCCGTCTTGGAGTCACCAAACTCCTTTCCTCCTCCTTCCTTCTCCTCCTGGATCTGGATGAATATGCAGCATTCAAGGTGTGGGCCAGAGTCTTAATGGTAATGGAAGTATCTTCATGTTTTTTTTATCCAGATACTGTTGCCTTTCTTTTGGGTCTCCAGTGGTGCTTTCTCGGTGCATCTTCTCCGGCCTTTGACAGAAAAGATATGCTTAGAGAAAGAACAGTGAAAAGACTTTTCTTTAAACTGGGGATCTAGAAAGTAATAAGGTTCAAAGGCATCATCTTTTGGTTTTTCTTTTTCCTGAAAATTAAAGGTCCAAATACTATGGACGTATTTGAGAACTTTGTCCTTTTTGAATCCAATTTCTGCCAATACTATCAGGATCCAAACTTTCCCCTCAATGGGTCCTGGCAATCTCTTAAATAATAAATGGAAAAGAAGAATTCTCTCCAAAGAGGAATCATTTTCTGTCAGATCAACAAAGACATTGAGTTGTTTCCACTTATTGAGGGAATTCCTGATGGATGTGTGATCATGCTTGGAATATTGGCTTGATATAACAACATAAATTCCATTCCTGAGAAGCATGGGAGTAAAAGTCCTCAAGAAATTATCTCCCTTCTCTGTATCTGCAGCAAAGAGACCAATTAAGGTCCATCTGAAATAGAGGAGCAGTTGGACAATTCTTGAGTAGCTGATCCCTTCTTTGGGGATCATCTGGTAAAAAGGGAGAGATTGATCCTTGTCTGTATCTCAGAGATCCTCTGTATCTCTGAAGCTATTCCACAAGCTATCTGTAAAAACAATGATGAATCCTATATTATATTTGGGGTTAGTTCAAGTCCAAAACATTAGCTTTTAATAAGCCCAAGTTTGTCTGATGAACAGATTAGAATAGCTTATCATTGCTTAGCCATTAGGTCATACCAAGATATAAATGATCAAACATGGAATATTAACAAGATCTTATATGAAATGGCATACAAGAAATCAATTAAGCAAACTAGAAACTCCCAACTGGATATGGCAGCTATCCAAAGCTCTGTTGATGCAGCCTTGGACTGCATTGGCACACGGCAGCATACTTAACTGATAGTCTACCAGGACAACTAGATCCCTTTCACAGCTATTACTGTTGAGCTAGGTACAGTGGTGGGATTCAGCCAGTTCGCACCTATTCGGGAGAACCGGTTGTTAACTGTCTAAGCAGTTTGGAGAACCAGTTGTTGAAAGAAATCTCCTTTTGTTTTTCCCCCACTTTACAGCGCTAATCCTGTAAGGAAGGCAGGAAGGAAACATTCTGGTGTTGTTTCTAGCTAATCTTTGTTGCCCTGCTTACAGAAACTGCCTCTTCAGTTAACCCTTATTACATTGTAACAGCTAAGGCGAAGTGCCCATTGACCTGAGTGACATTGAGTTGGCCACACCCACCCAGTCACAAGACCACCAAGCCATGCCTACCCAGCTGGTAATTAGGGCAGAGAACCGGTTGTTAAATTATTTGAATCCCACCACTGGCCAAGTACCACCTTTATTCATCACTGTATCGCATTTCATTGGATAAGGCCCAGTACTCCGTTCTGTCAAGATAAATCTGAATTTTGAATCCATCTTCCAATATGTTATAAACTCCATCCACCCACCACCAGCTTGGTGTCATCTGCAGATTTGATGACTTCCACTTCTATCTCCTCATCCACATCATTTATGAAGATGCTGAAGTGGACTATGACAGAATTTTGAATGGACACACTTTCCTCCATATAGGTGTAGTTCCATTGAGGTCTTTCAAAAGCTTACTTGTTCTTCAGCAAGAATTTTTTTGTTCATCCACTTGCTTTCAACTCTACTCAAGAGGAACTTAGCAATTCCTTTAGCCCCCGTAGATATTAGATCAATGGGCCAATAATTGCTAGGATAATTTTTATTCCATTTCATATACATACAAAATAGTATTGTCACCTTCCACCCAACTGGATTTAACAAGTATTATGTACATGTGTAAATTATCCTACTAATAGAGACCCCACCAGTGAGAAGCCAGTTATTTTTTTAATTAGTTCAGTTAGTAGAATGTCCCTCCAGAATTCTTATTGCTCTTCAAGCATTTTCTAATGAATTATGAAAATATTAGGGTTAGAGTTTTTTAAATAATGTGTTTAATCAATGCTAGTTGTCACTATAAATCAGTAAGATATATGGGATTTAACACCTTAGGATAAATTAATCCATTGGGATTCTTTACATGGATCTGTGATTTGTCCCCCATTAAAAATATAATTATTTGGTTAAGATGACATATAAACTATGACCTTCACTGCTGCACTATTCTTTTGTACAGAAGACACCTTGATTGGACATAGATCCTCTCCTCACCTTCATATATGTGTAGCAGAAGCTACACATGAGGTAGCATGTTTGCTTTGATTTTTGTCTCCTCCTCATCTGTCTCCCAAACTCTTGCCATGATATCTACAATGGCCATGATGAAAAACAGCTCTTGAATTCCATAGAGAAGATATGATTCGCTCTGTCACTCACCCATTACCATCCCACTTACTTTACCAGATAGCAAAACACACACACACACATACACAAACCTGTGGAACTTTGTAGGGGCCTACTAATGTTGAAATCTGGATAGAGTAATCCTTGAGAGTTGCATCAACAAGAGCTAAAATGTTGTCCTTTCTTCCACAACTGTAGTTGGGAACATTGGCTTCTCCAGTAGAGAGCATGTCCATCAAGGCATCTGAAGTTCCAAGTGTATTGACTAAGTTGTCACAGACGTTGTAGCCTAGTGTGAGATTGTGCAGGAGCTGGGAATTCTTGTCAACCACTTGAATGTCAGTAATAAAACGTACCATTACTGAGATATCCAAAGGTGAACTAATGTTTTAAAAAAAACATTTTTACCATCATCACCAACAGCAGTAACAAAATACTTTTTTTCAATATTTTCAATATTTCAATATAATCCTCTTTGTCTCGAAAAGAATACTGAGCTTTAAATTAATAAAAAACTTAAAATCAGAGACAAATGATAATCACTCATCATCATTAAATTTTTATTAGTGTTGAGAAGAAAGGCTGCAGGGGATAATAGTTAGAAATATATCATTATTTGTAACAGTGCTGTTCATCTCTGCAATAAGGATTTAATATCATTCAAGGATAAGAGCAGAAAAATCATAAAAGGAGGTTTCACAAATGACCCAAACTAGCAAGTATGAAAACAAACCATACACTATTCCTCTAAGGATTAGGCATTGAATATAGAATAGAATAACAAAGTTGGAAGGGATCTTGGAGGTCTTCTAGTCCAACCCCTTGCCGGGACAAGAAACCCTACACCACCTCAAACAAATAGTTATCCAGCATCTTCTTAAAATCTTCCAGTGTTTGAGCATTCACAATTTCTGGGGCAAGTTGTTCCATTCATTAATTGTTATAACTGTCAGGAAATTTCTCCTTAGTTCTAAGTTGCTTCTCTCCTTCATTAGTTTCCACCCATTGCTTCTTGTCCTGTCTTGAGGTGCTTTGGAGAATAGCTTGACTCCCTCTTCTTTGTGGCAGCCCCTTAGATATTGGGAACAATGCTATTGTGTCTCCCCTAGTCCTTCTTTTCATTAAACTAGACATACCCAGTTCTAGTTTCATGGTTAACAATGAATGGTTATAAAAATATGGAAATGGGATAGGCAGAGGAATCTACAACCATTTCCACCCTTACTTTAAACAAAAGTCATTATTCAAGTAGTGAACTCAAGATTGGATGGGAAGAAATAAATAATCTGGAGTTGCTTCGGGTTTTATTTACGTTGTGTTTCAATTTGAACCTTTCCCAAAATAAGAGAAAGGAGAAAAACTCTGGAAATCAAAGTAATTCAAGAAATTAGACAGGTTCTACAATATAGAAATAAGTGAACCAAGAAGAAAAAGGAGAGGGTAAGAACTGCAAATAGAGGCAGTGCAACTCAATCACATGTAATCACTTACAATTGAACCTGACTATAAGGAGCCTTTTTGAATCTCAACATTCTTCGTGATATTTTTGTTAGACTGATGACGAAGCTAATGAGATGGTCTCCTGGATTGTAGTAGCTCCACGGTCTTTTTCCATCCTCCAAATTCAGTGAGCACTTCATTCGAAGCTTCCCAGAGACTGGCTGGGACACCAGCAGCATCAGAAACAGAAGCAGGAGGCCCATAATTCATAGGTTTGAATGAAGTTATCTTCTGATTGCTAAGTAAAAAAATGAGTCAGAAGAATTCAAAGTATTCTCAGAAGATGGTGGCTTTCTGGACTCAGACAGAGACAAACCAAGCTTCACCAAAGACCATAGCCCTCTGCCTGTCCCAAATCTTGTGCAAAATGTTCAGCTTGAGGGGATGCATTTATCATTTTCTGATACAAGATCCCTTCCATGTTATTTCAGTGTATCACTTGAGGTGTAGCTGAAGAGTGCTCAAAGACCGGAATGGATGATAATCATAATTAGAAGCAATGAATCCTCTAGGGAACCTGATGTTCTTTCCAAGCTTCACGTGCAAAGGGAGACTTGGAGAAAAGCATGTGAATGCAAAATCAGAGATATACCCTTGAGGGCACTGTTCTATAGTGGTTGTGGTCCTCCCTGTCACAACATGTGATGCTGTGAAAGTGATGCTGGAAGAAGGTAGCTCAAAATCCAGGAAACTGACTTGTACTATCCTTTAACATCAGGGGTGAAATTTTACCGGTTCGGGATGGTTCACCGAACTGATACTAAAAAAAACTGCTTAAAAAAGTAAAAAAAAAAATTCTGGTAATCAACTGTGCAACAATCAGCTGTGCTGCACGATCATTGGAACTTTTTTTTAAAAAAACATTTTTTTACTACCTATTTGGCCAGATTGGTAGTAAAATAATGCTTTAAAAAGTAAAAAAAAGTTCCAACGATCAGCTGAGAGACAATTGGCTGTGTTGCGCAATCGTTGGAACTTTTTAAAAACTTTATTTAGCATTTTTTTACTACCTATTTGCCCAAAGTTTTTTTAAAATTTCCGATGATCAGTTGTGCAACAATCAGCTGGGCCTGATTTTCTGTGGGGTTCCTGCAGGGGACATTTTGTGTGAAGTCCAGCTGCTTTTACATTGTGTGTGAGTCAGTTGTGCAGCCACGCCCATCCGGTCATATGACCACCAAGCCATACCCACCCAGGCACATGATCACCAAGCTATGCCCACCAAGCCACGCCCACAGAACCAGTAGCTAAAATTTTTGAAATTCACCGCTGTTTAATAAGTTCCTTTGTCTCCTGGGCAAGAGGAATGGGGAGGGAAAAGGAAGAAAAAAGGCACTGACTTCCAACTGTCTTTAGCAAAGAAGAAGATAACATTATAGCCTCAACTTTTTTACTTTTATATAACAATATGTACTAGCCATTTCTATAACAACAAACCTATCCAATTAGCAAAGACAAAAATCAAAGTTTCTTTTTTCATTGCAAGGTCAAAATTCAGAAGCAATTTCCAAACCGAAATATATTCTCTTCTTTGGATAAAAGAATCAATTTGACCATCTCTGCTTCTCATAGCTGTGGGGGATAATATAAGCTTCTGTCTACATCTTAATTTCTTATATTAAAATAATTTCCTATGTTATTTCAATTTTCTTTTCTAGCCCTGAAGGAAGAAAACACTTTTTTCTAGTTTTGATATTTTACAAACTTTAAAAATTACTCAAACATTATATAGGATAATCTTCATGGAGTAAATCTTTTTCTTCTTTTCCTTGTTTTCAAATTTGATCAATAGTATTTTATAAATTTTGGGAATTGTTCAACATTACATAAAAGGACAGAAAACATACATTTACAAATTATAAATACAAAACTACCTTAAAGTTTTCTTTCAATATATATATCATGCTTATGAAAATCAATCATAATTAATTGTCATTAAAGTCATTAAATTTAAGTCACTCCCTTCAGCTTATCTTTGTAGAATAAGATTTTTTCCCTCTCAGGAGTGTGTATCAAGTCCTTTTTCTTCAAGAAATTCTCAGCCTTGTTAATATCCATGGAAAAGTAATCCCAGAGTTGTTCTGTTTCTCTTTCAAACCAGTGGTCCTTTCTGTCCAAAATGTGGACTTTTCTCTCTTCAAAAGAGTGGCATTTGTCTTTTAATACAGATGGACTACTGAATCTTGTCCTGATGGGTTTGTTCTCCTATGTCATGGCATGCATTTATGAGGTGGTTGTTTTGTTTCCCCAATGTACAGATTGGCGCATGGCTCACTGCATTGTATTGGATATAACATGTTGCTCAGTTGTGTCTAGACTAGATTCAAATTATGAATGCAAATGACCAGCTGTCATAGACAGGAGATTGATGATGTCATATATATCTCCCTCTGTTGAGGTGGGGGCAATAGGTTGACTCTGTAAACCATTTAGAGAGGGCTGTAAAGTACTGTGAAGCAGTAGCTAAGTCTAAGTACTATTACTATTGTCCAGTATTTGTGGAGTTACCACAATGGGTTGATAATTTTCTGCACATAATTGTGCCTCCTTTTCTTTTTTCATGTTGTCTGTATAATTTGTATCTTTAGATCCTGACTGATTTATGGTAAAAATGATTTTCTTTATGGAACTTTCAAAGATTTCCTTGATGACAGACTCCAGCTCCGAGTGAAACATCCTCATAGCTCCCTCTAGTGTTCAAATAATGTTATTTATTTATTTATTTTCCCCTTTTTGTAGCCAATCAGAGTTCGTAAACATCAGAATCTTTCAACCACCCACAACAAAGCAATACAGGACTACATATTATTTTTAAAGTAGTAAGAGAAGACCACAACTTTTATCTTTACATTTCTCCATCAAATTTGGAAAAAAAATGCTTTACACTTCCTTATTTTAGCTGTCTCCAGCAACCCTCTTCCCTGTCATTTTGCAATAAAAAGTCTCAAAAATGGCAACGAGCTTCAAAAACAAATAACAAGCAGTTACTAAAGAGAGCCTCTTTTAACTAGTAGAGATAATAGTCTCATGAATTGATTAAAAAAAATGAAGGGCATGAATATTGTCCATTTGTAAAATGAATTCCAAAACAACGGTTTTATCCAACAACAAAATGATTTCTTGCTTCTTTAGGTTTTCCGGTAGAACATACCAGTCCATGGAGGATCTATCAAATATTGTCCTAATCTCCCCCTCCCCCACCTTTCCTTATGAGGAAAGCAGGTGGCACAACCAAGAACCTGTTCAAGGCAGACTTTGGGATAATTGTGGATGGACATACCTCATGGGTCAGAAAGACTGAAAGCTGTAGGAAAAAGTTGTACACAGTGCTGTGGGGAATCTTTAAAATGACATTTTCTTTCAGCCAATAGCAATTTCCTACATTTTCCCCTCAATGAGTTCAAACATTCCTTCCTCAGGGAATGGATGAAAACTTGGAATGTCCTTTTTTGTCAGAATCCCATTTCTTGGGGCTGGCGGAGAAAAGAGAGGAAGGAAGCTTCTTGTCAAATGTGCCTCTTTTTAAATCCAAGAAAGGAAACCCCCAACTCCATTGGTTTAGAGAAAAAGTACTTTTACTGGATATGAAATGAAAACAGTGAAAGTAAAGCAAGATCTGAGGCTAAATGGCACGAACTTGTACATATCAAAAGTTTACCCAAATCCCTCCCACCAACAACCCCAAGCTAAATGTCCAATCTCCAACCCCCAAAGGTGTCATGTGGGATGCATCTTCAGGTGGCCTCATTCAGCTAGTATGCAGAGACAGTTGGCTTTGACCAGACCCAAACAAGAGCCTTCAGCATGCACAAAAGATGGTGAGAATGAAACTCCTTCTTCAAGATGTCTCCTCCAGCACACTTCCCCTCCCAAATACTGAACACCCCCTCCCTCCCCATTACTATGGCAGCCAATAGCAAGCAAGCAATAAAGAGGCTGAGAACAGGCTTTAGCTAAACATTGGAAGAATGAGTGGCTTTGTGTTTTGGAGCCTGCTAGTTATAGGACTATGCCAGGGATGGGTTTCTCGCCCCGTTCCAACTGGATCAGTTGGAACGAGGCCGGCGGCGTCCTCATGCACGCATGCGGCACGCGCATGCGTACTAGCGTCTGCGCGATGCTCCAGCTGCTCCTGGAGGATCGCGCAGGCGTTCTGCGCATGCGTGGAAAGCGTGAAATTTGAAAAAACAGGTAAGGAGCGGGCGCGGGTGTGCGGGTGCGCGCAGGCACGGGGGGGGGGCTTCGCCGTTCCCGGAAGTTACTTACTTCCGGGTTCGGCGACCAACCGGATCGCAGGGACCGGTGCGAACCGGTCGAAACCCAGCCCTGGACTATGCCATCTTCAGTGTCAGATGGGATTCCACTGCCCCAACACACAATCTTATCCTACCTTCAGGTGTTTTAGAGAATAGTCTGACTCCCTCTTTTTTGTGGCAGCCCCTTAGAAAGTTTTTTGAGTTTTTATGTTGTGATTTCTTAAATCACAACATGTGATTTAAGAAGCATCCCAGAGTCATATATGGATGAGTATGGCAGCCATATAAATTTGTTATATATATATAAAACACACACACACACACACACACACACACACACACAAAATTCAGAAAGGAGAGAGACGTTATGCAGAAAAGGAGACAATGGTGCATACATGCACATTCACAAATAGTAATATAACAAATCTTGAATTACATCTTGCTCTTCAAATATCTACAAAGAAAAATGATCTTTCCATTCTGGGGTTGCTTTGGGAAAGTTCTGATAAAATTTATGATATTCCTTAGATCTTAATTTGCCTACTAAACAGTCCCATTCATCTGGAAACTGATTTACCCATAATTGGGAATAAAATTAAGACTTGGTGTATTGCTATTGGGCAAAATGGGCAAAATATATTAACCCTAAAATGTCATTTCTAGAAAATAACAGATGTGTTAACTTTTTTAATTATGTTATTTTAAGACCAAATGTTCTTTGGTGTTCAGATCTGGCCTAAAAACAATAATATAGCACTTGGGGCTGAAAATGCAACCCAACAGACCAGCAGTGGAGGCCAAGATGGAGAAGACCTGCACAGCCACCGTATATTTCCCCTTGGTACTCAGGTAGGTGGGCACAAAAGTCACCCAGACACTGCAGAAGACCAGCATGCTGAACGTGATCAGCCTGGCTTCGTTGAAGGCTCCAGGGAGATTCCTGGCCAAGAAAGCCACCATGAAGCAGATAGTGGACAGGAAGCCCATGTACATGAGGGCAACATAAAACATGGTGACAGAACCTTCATTGCATTGTAGGATGATCTCTCTAGATTGAGATTGCATGTCAGAGTCAGGGAATGGGGGGAAAGTGCCCAACCAGATGCTGCAGATGACAATTTGGAGACCAGAGCAAGAAAGGACAATGGAGTTGGCCAAGCTCTTCCCCAACCATTTCTGCACTTTATTCCCTGGTTTGGTGGCCAAGAAGGCTAACACCACTGTGATCGTTTTGGCCAAGATGGAAGAAATGGCAATGGAGTAGATGATACTGAAGGCTATTTGTCGGAGGAGGCAGGTTACTCTGGTTGGCTTGCCAATGAACAGGAAAGAAGTTAAGGTGGAAAGCAGGAGGGAGACCAGGAGGATGTAGGAGAGGTCCTGGTTGTTGGCTTTGACTATTGGTGTTTTCAAGAATTTAATGAAGATTCCCAAGACAAAGCTTACGGTTAAAAAGAGGAATAAGGCAATGGTAGACAGGATGATCCCCAGATTTTCCTTATAAGAAAGGTAGTTTATAATTTTTGGAATACAGTGGTCCCGATTGCTGTTTGGATGTTGATGTTCTGGACATTTGGCACATTTTTCTGCATCTGAAAAAGAAGAAGAGTAGGATTTCCTTTAACATGTCTTTTTATAAAGTGCATTGTTTGAGTAAAATTGTTGTTGGTGTGAAATGTTCACACCAAGAGCCAAGGTGGCGCAGTGGTTAAATGCAGCACTGCAGGCTACTGCTAGATCAGCAGGTCAGCGGTTCAAATCTCACCGGCTCAGGGTTGACTCAGCCTTCCATCCTTCCGAGGTGGGTAAAATGAGGACCCAGATTGTTGGGAGCAATATGCTGACTCTCTGTAAACCGCTTAGAGAGGCCTGAAAGGCCTATGAAGCGGTATATAAGTCTACTGCTATTGCTATAAAAAAATGTTGGTCTATACATGAAATCATTGTTTCTTCATTTCCCTCCAGCAAGAACAACTTAATTTGTTTTCTTTTTTTATTGTCACCATTTCAACAATAAATATGTTGAGATAAAAGGGAGGAAGTAGAGATTCAAGGAAGGGAGGGGGAGGGAAGAGAGGAAGGGAGGAAGGATGGAAGGCAGAAAGAAAGAAAGAAGAAAGGAAGGAAGGAAGTACCAGCATTTTACATTTCCCCAGATGAACTGGTTGAAAACTGAAGCCCAGCCTTTTCTCAATGCTTTAAGGCACCAATGATATCCTTCCTGCAAAGGCATGAAGTACATGTGGAGGATCACTTAGCATAGCTTATATCAACTGAATTGGATGATCACTACCATGGAAAAAGAAATGTTAGACGGAATTGTTCATGAAGATGAATCGGATATGGAGTGAGGGCATCAAAATGCATCCCTTTATTTGGAGAAACAGCAAGAGGATGAGTTTAAGTTGAATTCAGTCCCAACTTATGATTCTTTTCACCTCCTCATTGGCCAGAACAATAACTGGACTCAGAGCCTCCAGCAGAACCTGGGCATGTCAATCTCAGAGCCACCTGAATATATGTAGCAGTCAGAGGATTATTACATAAGGCTGCCCTGCCCCATAGACAGCCAATAGAATGAAGAAAGGAACACTATGAGAATCATTTAGCAAATTAATTAATTAATTAATTAATTAATCTTTTAATTAAAGACAACTGGATGAAGCCTGACTAAAAAAGCACCCCGATGTATGACTTTTCTTATTGGAATCAAGCTTGTACAAAACATCTTGTCTGTTATTAACTCCTCAATTTTGAGTAAACTGTTAATTTTCTCAGTAGCCAGATTTGTGTAATTGAAATCAGAAGCAGGACACTCCTTGCCTCTCCTCAATTCAGGAGTTAAAAAGTCAATTTAGTTCATCAAGTCTACATCCCTGTTCAGTATAGGGATTTAAATTCAGAAGTACTCTAATCTGAATGATGAACATAGCAAGGATTGGAGAATGGAAGAGGAACAGAGAGAAGTCATGGAGTTGTGGAAGTATCAAAGACAGTTTCCAGAATCTTGGGTTCTGAGAAAGTCTGAAAAAGTGAACTGTGACTGTCTATAGAAATGGTTTCCACCAGAGATGGAGACTTGTAAGAATCTGATCAATCCTCTTCCAAACATCCAGTCAAGGTTCAATCATTATATTCTGGAATCTGAAATTGCTCTCTGTTCAGAACAACAAGGGAAATCTTAATTTGAAGCATGAAAGTTGTGTTCTAAAAGATAAAGGGCAAGAGATGTCATTTTTCTCATAATACTTTTTATCCTATATTTTATCCTAACAGTATCGCTGTTGGATTGATTATATGTCAGATTAGCCTCCAAGATCATTTCTTATAATTCACCATGAAATAAAGGTATATCTTGATCAATACTCAAAAGGAGCAGATCCACTATGGACAAGCTTTTCAAATTGCACTTTCATGGACAATGTCACTTTCTCCCCAAAGTCTGCCCCTTTCTCCTGCTGTCACCCACCTTCCATGGTAGAGATGGTTCCTTCTGCACAAAGACGACAATCATAGCAGCAGATGGGCTTCCCTTCCTGAACCAGCTTCATAAACCCAGGAGGACAGCTTTCCACACACTTGGAAGGAGGCAAGGGCTGAGCAAAGAAAAAGAAAGCAATAACATTCCCAAAATGAATTATTTGCATATCCTAATTTTAATAAAAGGAAAAGTTTCAGGACCTTCATTTCAAGGCGTAGCTTTGTTACATTAGAAGTTTACCACTTGAAGCTCATCAAACTGATGGTTGATTGATGTAGTTCATCAGGCTGTTTGTTGTTTGCCTAGTTATTTTCTAATGTTTCCCACACTACAATGTTTAATTTAATTTGTCAGTGTATACAGTATATTTGAGGGACCGTTGAATGGATTTTTGCTTTGGTGAAATTGATCATGTTTCTCCATGATCTAAATCTTATTCCCTTGCATAAAACTGATCAACAGTTAACTGGAATAGCTAAGAATATATTTCTCCTAGACACCTGAACATCTAATCAAAGATGTTTCATCTCTGGAAAACTGAAATGAAATTGTTTCTGCTGAATTCTACAATCCTCTTGGTGAGACCTCCAAAAAAGCAGAATAAAGTCTTTTCTCCACCTTGTTCAATGTCTCCACCTCTGCAATAGCAATATAGCAATAGCAATAGCAGTAGACTTATATACCGCTTCATAGGCCTTTCAGGCCTCTCTAAGCGGTTTACAGAGAGTCAGCATATTGCCCCCAACAATCTGGGTCCTCATTTTACCCACCTCGGAAGGATGGAAGGCTGAGTCAACCCTGAGCCGGTGAGATTTGAACCGCTGAACTGCTGATCTAGCAGTAGCCTGCAGTGCTGCATTTAACCACTGCGCCACCTTGGCTCTTAGCCAATAGACTTCTGGTTGATCATCAAGCTGAAATCCAAGGATCCTTGTCTTTCTAGACATCCAAATGTCACTTTGCTAACAGACCTATTGGAGAAAATCACCCAGTTCACAAGATCCAGCTCTGCTGTCAGCTCTCCATTCTTATCCAAATATACCCCATCAATGCAATTATTGTAAAACTGAGAGTTTTGAAGGAAGGCGTGAAGCTGGAATGGGAGAGAAAATGGGCAATTCTTACACAAGATATAGAAAATTCAAGGGCAAACCTCCATTTGCGATGGAATGAAGGATCTGTCTTGAGAAATATACAAAATAGTTTTATTAAAAGGAAAAAGAATGGTGATCAGATGTTCATTATCTCTTCCCATGCATAGTTGTCACTGCAGAGTCTGGAAAACCAATGAGAAATATTCACTATAAAGAAAAAAAGGCAATAATCTCCCTTGTCCAGGAGGCAGTGCTCATCTCCATTTCTTAGACATAAGAGCCAACATTGTACAAAGATATTTCTGTGGTCATGTGGCCATCATGATTATATGCCAAGGCACATGGAACACAGTTACATTCCCATCCACGCAATACCTATTTATCTATTTGCATTTGCATGCTTTTGAACTGCTGGGTAGGCAATATCTGGAACAAGGATGGGAAGTCACCCTGACAAAATTTAGAACCCTAAAAAAAAGTGCACACAAGCACACTGAACAAATTCTGCCAGTGAATCCAGAATGAAATCATATGTTCCACATAGAAACAAAGCTGTAAAAGACTGATTTGCAGGTCAATGGGGAGATCCCCAAGAGAGAAATCTATTGTCACTTCAAGGCTAACATAGGAGCCTTTGATCTACTTGTACATTGCACTTAATAAACACTGCATTGAGGTAATAGAGGTATCACTTGGCATGGCTGAAGAGAGCCCAGAAAGACATCTTCACTGTGAAAGATGATCTCTCATACTAGTTAAGGTCACCTCTTTGCAATTCTATGGAAGATTTTATGAAAAAAGATGTTGAGACCCTAGAAAAAGTGCAGAGAAGGGCAACAAAGATGATTAGGGGACTGGAGACTAAAACATATGAAGAACGGTTGCAGGAATTGGGTATGTCTAGTTTAATAGAAAGAAGGACTAGGGGAGACATGATAGCAGTGTTCCAATATCTCAGGGGTTGCCCCAAAGAAGAGGGAGTTAAGCTATTCTCCAAAGCATCTGAAGGCAGGAGAAGAAGTAATGGGTGGAAACTAATCAAGGAGAGAAGCAACTTAGAACTGAAGAGAAATTTCCTGACAGTTAGAACAATTAATCAGTGGAACAACTTGCCTCCAGAAGTTGTGAATGCTTCAACACTGGAAGTTTTTAAGAGGATGTTGGATAACCATTTGTCTGAAGTGGTGTAGGGTTTCCTGCCTAGGAAGGGGGGTTGGACTAGAAGACCTCCAACGTCCCTTGAAACTCTGATATTCTATTCTATTCTATTCTAAACATTTGTCACTTTTCTTTTAGATTTTTTCTCACTCCAACGCTTCATCTTCTGATCTCAGCTAATCATGCTTAGTTTCTGTAGCCTAAAGTGGTTTCTACATCTCCTATCTTTTGATGAGATCCTTGGTATCTATGGTCCTGCAGAGAGTTTAGAGCAAGGGAAGAGGAATCAAAGGGAGTTTTTAACTAAGCAATGAGACTCACTATTGGCAAATGATGTCCTGGAACAAAGAGGTACACTGGTTTAAACTGAGTGGGATGTTATTTTTAAACATAAGAGTCAAAGAAGAAAGAGATGGAAGCTAAACAATATATTTCCAAAGAAGTGGTTAAAAATAATCTAACGTGTAAGAAATCAGCAAGACACAAAACAGGAAGCAGTAGAAAGTTAGAATTCAAATTAATTTTTATATTCAGAATAAATTATTATTAATACACAGTTTTTGCAATCGTACAATTGATTCTCAACCACAATGAAAGTTGTGCAATAAAAAAAGAAAATACCTGCCATGCCTTCAGTATTGGAGTTTTCGTGTTTTGGCCTTCTTTATGTGTTGTCCTCCTGGATCTGGATAAATAGGCAGCATTAATGGCCCGTGCCACAGCCCAGATTATGTTGTAAATGAAATAGCTGTCCAGAGTCAGGATCGGATCCATTTCCCCTTTCCTCAGAGTCTTTAGGTCTTCTCTCTGCCTGCACCTTCTCCAGACTTTCACTGAAAAGGCATCCTTGGTGTAGGAACACAGGAAGGATTTCCTTGCAAAACAGCTCATGGAATCAGAGAACTTCATATACCCACCATACTTTGCTCTTTGATTTTTCTTCATAAGAAAGGAAAAAATACTATGGAAGTATTCAGTGGGAAAGTAGTTATCTGTCAAATAAATAGAGAAATCCCAGCGGACTGTGGTGATCAAGACTTTTCCTCTAACAAGTTTGGTAAGCTCTTTAAATATTCGATGCATAATTATAACACCTACATGAAATGTGTTCATGTCTGCACCATACATAAAGACATTCACCTTTCTCCAACTGAGGTACAAATGTAAGTCTACAAAGGGCTCCTGAAGTGTTGTGGGAAATGTTTGTGATAAAACTGGACAAATGCAATTCTTTTTCAGCATGGAAGTCAATGTCTCCATGAACCAGTGTCCATTCTCAGTGTCTGGAGCGAGGAGACCCACCAAGGTCCATCTGAAATAGAGGGCCAGCTTCACCATCCCTGAGTACTGGACTCCTTCTGCAGGGAGCATTGGGTAGAAGAAAGGAAAGTGTGTTTTGTCACTCAGGATCTGTGAAATAAAACTGTAACTGATCTGCAAAGAAAAAAAAGGAATCCCTGCTTTATTGGTGACCCATAAAACCAAAAATCTAGAATTGTATTTGCACAAAGTTGGAAGGGTGAAGAGATACCTACAGATGAGAATGTGATTAGGAAAATTTTAGAATGTGCAGAAATGAACAAATTAATTCTTGCAATTAAGGAGAAAGAGCAAACCGAATATAATATAACATGGGATTTATTTTATCAATGGTTAAACAAAAAAAAGAAAGTTAGAAACAGGGAAACAAAATGAAGAAGATAGGTTAAAAGAGATATGCAAACATTATGATTAGTATGTTGAATATTACTATTTTAATATTGTAGAATTAATGTGTGGAATATTAATATTTTAATATTGTAGAATTAATATCAATATAATGAATGATGTAGCAAATTTTGATTACTGTTCAACAAAGATACTTGTACCCAGAAAACACACTGTTCAACTGAAGATTGAATTATTATATTAAAAATTTAAAAATTTAATAGAATAAAAAAACCAAAAATCTAGACTTAATGGTGGAATTGTTCCACTTCTACCAATGAAGAACTTTTTGTAGGGACATCTCTGGTCATTCTGCTCATACATTGCTTCTCTTCTCACTTCAGTGCAGCATTTTGTCCTTGAAAATAGCTACCCAAGATGCACTATCTGCATTAGGAATGTGCCAGGGAGACATATCTGCAGATGTATCATTTTGTCCCCTTCTCTCCCTTCATTTTTACTTAATGTAATTCCCATAATAGAACTTTGCTCTTCATTTACAACAAAGTTTAATTCAAGGTTGGGAGACCTAAAAATTATCTTCTCACCAAAGACATACCTGTGGGATTTTGTAGGTAACCAACATGGTCAAAATCTGGATGGAGATGTCAGTATCAGCCTCTTCTAGAACAGCCACTGTGTTTCTCTGCCTTCCACAGATGTAGTTGGGAACGTTGGCCTCCCCACCAGAAAGCAAGTCCAGCAAAGCCTCTGAAGTCATTTGTTCACTGAAATAATTTTCATAGATGTTGTAACCTGGGATGACATTAGATGAAATGTTGGGATTCTGGTTGATCTCATGGATGGCAAAAAGGAAGGATAGCATTTTCCAGTATTCTGTGCCACTTTTCCTGAAAATATGAATATAGTCAATGGCAGCAACATTTTATCCAACTGTTTTTTTCAGCATTTGTATTTTTAATCCATCTAAGGTGGAGAGGTTTGGAGACATTTCATTATATATTAGGTTGTTGTTGTTTTTCAAATCTCCAAAAAATATCTTACCTATCTGAATGGAATTTTGGGGTTCTTTCGGTTTTTCTTTTATTTTTGGATGCATATTAGGATTGAAGTAATCTAATTGTTCTTGGCTTCTGCTAATTTCCATTTCTTTAAATTTATATTTATTAAGAATGTTTACACAAAATAAAATATTTATCAAAAGAAAAAAAGTAAATAAATAAATAAGAGAAATGAAGAAAATGTGCAAAAAATCCAAAAGAGGAAAAAACCCTAACATTTAGAACTATAGGGATGACTTCCAATCTTCTTTTCAATAAATAATTTTTCATTTCTGCAAATTCTGACATTTTCACAGTCTGATCCTTCACTGTGGGAATTCCATGATTCTTCCATCATTGTGCATTCAATCATCCTGCCACAATTACCATATATAAAAGACAACTACTATGAATCTTTTCTAATTTGTTGTTCAGACATCCCAATAAAAAATAAGTCTGGTTTCTTCACAACTCTGGTCTGTCAAATTCTTTGCATTATTGTGTCAATTAGTATCTAAAATTTCTTAGCTTTCTGGCAAAGTCTGCCCTGCATGTTAAAATCCCCATGCTTTTCACAATTCCTGTACTGGTTTGAAATATTTTTGATAATTTATTTGCTGTCATATATGAACAATGCATCAATTTATTTGGAAAAAAAATCTCTAAAGTTTGACATGACATCCAAAAGTGCAATTTTAACCTATTCATCTTCTGTTTCATATCTTTAAAACTTCATACATGTTCATCATTTCTACATAATTCAGTTTCAAATTCTGTTTTTTCCCATTCTGTCTTTTAATTGACATTAAAACTTTCTTTTACCTGTACAGATGAGAATGTCTGAGAACTATGTCCTCTGCAATCTATCATTCTCCTGACTTCATCCCAATTTCTATCATCCAGTATTAACAAGACTTGACACATTAACTATTTCTTTCTATCTTCTGTTTCTCTTTCATTGAATGCTTGTATTGAGACCCATAAATGTACCTCTGTTTCTATTTATTCCATACTCTTAATGTTTTCATTGTTTTCATGTGCTTTTTAAATCCACATTAGCTTTAAATTTATTCTATAAAAAGCTTTGATTTATTTTTCACATTGTCATTATATCTGCTATAAAATCAACATTTCCCTCCCCCTCTCTCAAGGAGAGAGAGAGAGAGGGGGGAGAGAGAGAGAGAGAGAGAGAGAGAGAGAGAGACTGTTAACCAAAGGAATGAGTTGTTAATTTCAATACATTGTTTATATTAACTGACATTTAACTGATTAACCTGTCAATGCAAATGGGTTTCATGCATATAAGGAAAGTCCAATTGTATGTGCACTGCTTTCTTTTAATTGGTAAATTTGGGTAAGAAATAAAAAAAAGATCTGGAAGTTATCCCATTTTTACTGCAGAGAAAAATTTCAACATTCCTGCATTTTTACAATCATAACTGCAACATTTCTGCTAATAGCTTGTCTTTAGACGCTGTAGGTTCTCCGTCACTGGAGGCTTTCAAAAAGAGACTGGACAACCAATTATCTGAAATGGTATAGGATGCCCTACTCAAATCAGAGATGGACTAAAAGAACTTGAAGCCCCCTTCCAACTCTGCTATTCTGTTTGTTCTGTTCTCATGTTGACCAATCCTGCTTTGCTCAAGAAAAGTGGATGCTTCTTCTTCAAAATCAAGAAAAACAGAAGGTTACTATTGATGAGAATTTCAAATCAAGCTCATTCGCTGCAAAGTGGAAAAGGGATCTTGGAGGATGAGAGAGAGAGAGAGAGAGAGACAGACAGACAGACAGACAGACAGACAGACAAGCACTAATGATGTTACCAATTTGGATAACAAAATGTCTACAAGAAAACAACCAAGCTCAAAAAGGACTCCTTAGAAAAGAAAACTAGCAGTTTAATTCATTGCAAGAGATAAGACAGGAACTTTAAAAATGAGAGTGGAATTGAGTGGTTCTCATGCAATGATGGAGCTTTTGTTTACCCAAAGGAGTTTTTTTTTTCAAAAGGAAACTGAACTTTCTTGTTTTTCTTTGAAGATGTTTCACTTCTCATCCAAGAAACTTCTTCAGCTCTGAAGAACCTTTTTGGATGAGAAGTGAAAGATCTTCAAAGCAAAACAAGAAAGTCCAGTTGATTCTTCAAAAAGCATCTTTGGGACAACCATGATCTGAATCTCCATAAACATTTAGTAACTTTGGTTTACCCCTTAAATTGAGTCAAAGGAGATTTGTTGAAGCTTAGCAGGTGAAACCCAGCCTTTGTTGCAGAGATTATGCCCCCAATGAGAAAATCTCCTGGCCTATAATGGTTCTGTGGTTGCACCTCATCTCTCTTCAGAGTCAGGAAGCATTTGGTTTTGAGGCTTGCCAAGACTACCTGGGGCAGCAGAAGCAGCAGAAGCAGCAACATGACTTGTGTCCCCGAGAACATCTGCAGTTTTTTGTCTTGTTTGAAGAAGGAATGGTATGACGAGGTGGAAGAAACCAAAGCCCTCTTCGATCAGAAACTTCAGAAGCTTCCTAATCCAGACAGAATCCAGCAGAGGCTTCACATCTGA
Source organism: Thamnophis elegans (assembly GCF_009769535.1). Classification (NCBI taxonomy): domain Eukaryota; kingdom Metazoa; phylum Chordata; class Lepidosauria; order Squamata; family Natricidae; genus Thamnophis; species Thamnophis elegans. The sequence continues at coordinate 167,750,545 of NC_045542.1, read as the reverse complement.
AGGGGAAGAAAGAAAATGCAGCCCTGCTTGGCCACAAAATCTCTCATGTTGTCTCTTTCTACAGAGCCATTTAAGCCCCCAAGATTGTCCAATGCAAAGACGTTTGTCAACAAGGCTTTGATGTAATGTCAAAGTAAAAGCATATTTCATCTGTCTTTGTGTGACATCTGTAATTTTTGTAAAACATCTTTAGAGATTTAGCACCAAGAGAAGATGTAAATTACTATAATTTGGATAATGGCAACATTAAAGAGAGACATCACCTCTCTAAACTCTGAGTCAGTCAACAGACAGATGCCCAGTGGGAGGAGTCACAGATGGGGTGAAATTCTTTTTAAAAATATATTTTTTATTCATTTCATGTTAAAATATCAGATACAGTGCAACCATCCTGGCATTATCTCCAGGGATGTCAAACTGGATTTCTTTGAGGGCTGGATCAGCATTGTGGTTCTCCTCCACAGGCCAGCTGAGTGGCAGAGGGGAAGATGGAATGGATGCCTCCTGGAGCACCCTCAAGACTTGATTACTGTTATGTGCTCTACATGGGGCTGCCCCTGAAAAGTGTTCAGAGACTGCAATTAGTCCAGAATGCAGCCGCACGAGCGATATTGGGTGTACCAAGGTACACCCACACTACACCTATCCTCCACGAGCTGCACTGGCTCCCTATCAGTCTCCGAGCATGATTCAAGGTGCTGATTATTACCTTTAAAGCCCTACATGACCTAGGATGCGGATATCTGCGAGACCATCTTCTGCCGCACACCTCCCAACAACCGATAAGATCGCACAGGGTGGGCCTTCTCCAAGTGCCATCAGCCAGAAAATGTCGGCTGGTGGGTCCCCAGGGGAGGGCCTTCTCTGTAGCCACTCCGACCCTACGGAATGAACTACCCCAGAGATCCAGACCCTACCCACTCTCATGGCCTTCCAAAAGGCTATCAAAACCTGGCTATTCCGGAAGGCCTGGGGCTGTTGACCTCTTGACCGAGGTCCAGCCACGATTAGACTGGGTGCATGATGTGCTTCTTTTAATCTGTTTTCCTCTGTTTGTTTTTAACTCTTCTTTTTAAATTTTATTTTCTGTAAGCAGCCCGGAGTCCTTCGGGATTGGGCTGCCTATAAATTTAATAAATCCAATCCAATCCACCATGCTGGCTAAAATGGTTTGCTGGGGGGCATGCAGGACCCCCCTGCACCCTGTTCTCAGCCTGGATGGCCAACTGAGGCACTTCTCTTGCCAAAACAAGGCAAGAGGGAATGCATAAGGCTGTCCCCATGTCCTATTCTCAACCTGGACAACCTCCTGCAGCACTTTGCTGGTCAGAACAGGATGCGGGGGCCCACACATAGCCCCCTGGACTCATTTTTGTTGCCACAGGCACCACAGGCTAATCTTTTGATATTTCCAGGCCAGCCCATGGGACAGTTTTAACCACGGGCCTTGAGTATGACACCGTCAGCATTCCAAATATCATCCAGAATTAAATCAGAGTTCAAGGCATAGCTTTCATCAAAGTTCCAATTTAATAAGAGAGACATGTTGGTACATCTGTGGAAAACCCAAATCTGAAAGCTTCCTGGGTTTTCCACCCAGTTCAAAGTTCATGATCTTGCCCCACACCCACAAGTCCATCACATGGTCCAATCTTCCACTGCCATGCTGGCATTTCCACCCATCTAGTTTCGGTCAGGTGCAGAGGTGAGGAGACAAAGAATGACCTTGGGCTTCTAGAAAGGAATGTTCTATTTTGACAACAACACATTCTACAATTCTACTCCTTACTATTCCCCCTCCCACTTACCCCACTAATGAAACTGCATAGAAAAATAATAGAGAGTGTGGCAGGCCAAAGATCCTAAAAGAAATTTGAGTACAGCCTGACAGACACCTCTAGCCAAGACATTGGTATTTGAACACAGATCTTTTTCACATTTATATTTTATTGTGTTTACTAATCAAAATGAAATGTTAATCTAGATTGCTAGTCCATGTATGATATGTGATGTCTTAAATAAATCAATAAATCTAGGAGCCTTGAAAAATGACACGAATTTCAAGAAAAGAGGAAAAGAAAATAGAAGAAAACAGGAGTCAGAATTTTATTAGTGGGTCTTAAGGATGATTGGAAGAAAAAATGTAAATTTGGTTTATCTGATTGTGGTTAAATAATGAGTACTTATTTCTGGTGATGAAATATTATCTGTGTTAATTTGGAAATGTCTACTGGAATAATGGATGTGATTTCTGATATCTAAATAGGGGGTGAGAAGTCTTCATTCTCAAAGAAATATCTTGATATTTCCCTTGAGGGGAAAATATCAAGAAATATACACAAAATTATGTTAAATAGGTGCAAGAGATTAAAAGGTGAAAGACGAAGAAAATTAAAGTTACTTTAGTTAGCCTCAATTGCAATATTCAAAAGGAATGTTCTATGCATGACAATTTAGTTAAAATGACAGCAATCAAAATGTCAGAGAGAAATTTATAAGAACAAACAGGGCAAGAAACCATCATTCAATTTATACAAAGTGGGGGGAAATCCCATGGGGAACCAAAACATCCTCAAAATTCCAAAGAGATAGATGGTCTTGCCTCTCCCTCAAATGAGAGAAAACCCCATTTCCTCAAAGCATGGATGTCACTTAGTTTGAGTAGTGAAATGTCTGCAAGAAAACAATCAACCTCAGAGAACACTAAGGACTCTTCATTCCAACCCTGAGATACAAATATTCTCCTCTATCAATACATTAATTTGTCCCCAAACAGAAAGTAATTGCTTATCTCTAGAAGGGATTCTACCTACAAGCCTATTACAAAATTTCCCTATAAAAAAGGGAAATTTAATCACACATTAAGATGCCACTCTTCTTGGTCCTAAGTGTCTCTATAAGATTTGGAGTCAAATTCTTAAGTCTCCCTCACTGTCCAATCTTCAAAGTTTACAGCCTCATCTTCGAGTTCTCCCTTCGGGCACTTGCTTGTTAATTCATTCAAGATTAACAGAGTTGATGGTTCTGTTCTTTGCAAACCACTGTGATTTATTTCCTAATTTTGTAATGAATTGTCTACAAGAATACAACCAACCTAAAAGAATACTAAGGACCCTTCATTCAAAACAATTTCAAACCTCAGCTACAAATATTCTTCTCTTATCAGTATATTACTTTGTCCCCAAACAGAGAGTATTTGCCTCTAAATGGGATTCTACTTAAAGGCCTATTACAAAATTTCCCTAGAAAAATAGCCTATTTAATCTCTCTTGACTATGACTTTTCTCAAGTGTTGTATTGGTAAGATTTGGGGGAAATTCTCCAATTGCAATCACTGGACCATCTTTCAAATTTATAGCCTCATATGTGAGTTCTCCCTTTGGGTAGCTGTTTGTTGACTTGTTCAATGTTCAGAGAGTTGATGGTTCTGTTCCTTGCAGTTATCCAAATCACTGTGATTTATTTTCTGACTTTATATTAAGACCCGAGAGACCTTTCTGCAAACTTTCAGCAATTTGACACAAGCATGTCAAAAATGTTTTGAGGTCAATATCAGATTCAAAAGCAAAGTTCAGTTGAGTTTTATGAACTGCTGGGTGTATAAATGGTCCTGCAGGCAGAAAGAAAATCTGGGGAGAGGAGGAGGATTAAGGACAAGTAGAGGATGTGTATATTTTTCTAGAAAACTTTGTCCTGGAAGTGGTTTTGGTTTCTTCCAACTCTTCATCTCATTCTTTGTAACCACAGAAGGTACCACAGAGATAGCGAAGATATCGTAGAGAAGGATCGATCAGGAAAAGAAGTCATGTTGCTGCTTCTTCTACTTGTGCTGTTTCTGTGGTCACGGGGAGTCTGTGTGAAGCTCAAAGCCAAATGCCTCCTAACTCTGAAGCTGAGTGAAATAGACCCAAGCAATCATTACAAACCAGGAGATTATTTCATTAGTGGCATAATCTCTGAAAAAAGGGGTACTTTTCGACCATTGTACTTCCATAGAAGTCCTTCGACAAATTTTTTCTCGTAAGTCTGTCTTCCTGCACTACATTACAGCCTCCCATATCCAGTGAATATCCAAAGAATGCCTCCAATGAAACAACAAAAACACCATTGTGTATGGAAGCTATCTGGAGATATCAGTCAACACTATTAAAAGATAGGAACAATCCATCAAATATGGAATAAAAACTTGAAAACTGATTCATGAAACTGACATTGTATTAGTGTAGCTATCTGGAGGATTGTACAAACCAAAAGTCCTTTGAAATAATGTATGAATCAAAATTCCATATTGTTCTTACTCTTTTACTGTGATAAATATTTTGAAAGTTTTCAGTTTGGAATAATATTTGTGGTTGACTGGATTTAAAATACTGTTATGGAAGAAAAATGAAATATTATGTTCATTGATATGTTCGTACTTGCAGACTATCACACCCATATTTTTGGAAAAGTCTGCAATTCCTTTTCACCATAGAGGACATCAATCAGAATGGTCATATCTTACCCAACATCACCCTCGGTTATAATATCTATGACAATTTCTTCAGGATAGAAATGACTGCCGATCCTTTGCTGGACCTCCTTTCAGATGGGAAGGCCAATGTGCCCAACTACAGCTGTGGAAGGCAGAAAAACACAGTGGCTGTTCTGGAAGAAGCTGAGACTGGTGTATCCATCCTGATGTCCACCATGTTGGGTATCTACAAAATTCCTCAGGTGTGTCTTTCTTGTGGAGACAGTTTTCAGTCATGGAGCTTTCAGTGAGAGTTCCTCTGCTGCAAATGAAAAGCAGAGTTTGATTATGAAAATGAGAGGAATAATATTTTGCATGTTACATTTAAAATACCACCATCTTCCATTATTTTTAGGTCAGTTACAGTTTTGCTTCCCAAACTCTGAGGGATAAAAAACATTTCCCCTTCTTCTACCCAATGCTCCCTGCTGAAGAAGTCAAGTACCAAGGGATGGTCAAGCTGCTCCTCCATTTCAGGTGGACCTTAGTTGGCCTTATCACTTCAGAAATTGAACAAGAGGAAAGGTTCATAAGGACAATGTCCTCTTTGATGCTAAGAAATGGTATTTGTACAGTTATATATCAAAGCTTTCCACTAAATATGCATAATATAGTTATGGAACCTGAACAATATTTCAAATGGAGAAAAGTCAATGTGTTTGTTTATGGTTCGGGGATTAATTCATTCTGGAACGGAATGGTGATTTTACAGTCAATACTTCAAAATACTCAGCAACATGTTCTGGATAAAGTCTGGATCACTACAGCTCACTGGGACCTTAATTCTGATTTCATGATTGATATACATTCCCTTAAGTATGTTTGTGCCATTTTTTCCTTTTTGATACAGAAAAGGAAATGGGAAAACCATGATTCTTTTGGTCTCTTTCTTCAATCCAAATTTAATTTTTTGAGGAAAACCTTTAGATGTGCATTCACTAAGGATGCCTTTTCAGTGAAAGTCTGGTGGCGGTGCAGACAGAGAGAACGTCTGGAGGCTCTGAAGAAAGAGGAGATCAGTCGGCTCCTGGCTCAGGACAGCTATCTCACTCACAACACCATTTGGGCTGTGGCAAGGGCTTTACATTCAGCTAATGAACAGACATCCAAGCGATCAGGGAGGAAGGTCTTTACCAAAATGGAAGATGCAAGGTTGAAAGCTTGGCAGGTATTTCTTTCCCACCAGAGATAATTCTCCCACAGATGGGAATGAATTTAAGAGGCTATCTTAGTTACTTATTCTGAAAAGTTACATCATCCTGCAATTCAAATCCAATGTAATTGCAAATTGTTTGCAAAATAAAATGAATTGTTCTCTATATTTTCCTTTCAATTTCCCTGATGCTTGTTTTTGCAATATTGCTGTTTTATTTTTATTTCAAAGAGAATGCTTTTATATCTCATTCTCTTTCAATCAAAGATCTTCTAGTAACTATTTCCTTGGCCAAGATATTATGCTGTATCCATGTCTCAATACTTTGGCCTTTTTCTCTGTAAATTGGAGAACTGTTGTGTCCTAGAGAACCTACAGAATCCCATCTGATAGGATTGGACAGTCTAACACCTCTTAATCCCAAACCCTAATGGACTGCCCTTCTGATCAAAAATTTCCCTTTGTCCAGAGACTCTCCATTCTTTGGCTACAACCAGCTTTATTCTTAAATCCAACTTAGTTGCAAATTGTTAGCAAAACAAAATGAATTGGTGTCTATATTTTCCTTTCAATGGCCCTTATGCTTCTTTTTGCAATATTATCTTTTTATTTTTATTTTAAAGATAATTCTTTTATATCTCATTATTGCACCCATTATTCTCTTTCAATCAAAGATCAAAATAGTAACTATTTCCTTGGTCAAGATTTTATGCTGGGTTCATGTCTCAATACTTTGGCCTTTTTCTCTGGAAATTGGATAACTGTTGTATTCCATGAGACCTACAGAATCCCATCTGATAGGATGGGACAGTCTAATTTGTCTGAACTCCAAATCCTAATGCACTGCCCTTCGGATCAAAGGTTCCTTTTGCCCAGAGCCTTTCCATTCCTTGGCTACAGCCAGCTTTATTCTTTTGCTTCAGTATGGCTGTAGAAAGCAAGGGATGGAGAGAAAAAAGAAGTATTTTGAAAACATCCCTTGGTCTACACTGAGAGGGATCTTTACACGATTTGTACACAAAGAGAATAATATTAACGTTCCTCCTGGCGTAGATCAAGGGGTCTTTTAAAATACTTCTGATGTGCTTTCTAAACTCTTCATTTCCTTTCCAGCTTCACTCCTTCCTTCAAAGTTCTCAGTTCCACAATAATTCCATAGATGGTGTATATTTGGATAATAAAGGAGATCTGACAGTTGACTTGGACATTGTGAAATGGGTCATTTTCCCAAACAGATCTCTCAAGGGAGTGAAATCTGGGACTCTAGAAAAAGGTGCATCCCAGGCTTTTAAAGTTAACATCAACCAGAAAAGTATCACAAAGATGGAGATGCTGAACAAGGTGAGAACTAATGTTTATTTTATTCCATTAAAGGTGGCAAAAAAGAGGACTGGTGATGGTTTGGTTTCAATGCTTTTGAGTTTTCATGATAGTTGATTTGACTCACAAGATTGCGAATCTCTTCATAATCTGTAAATATTGTTACTTCATAATCTTTAAACTAAAATTGAGGGGAGTCAGAATCTTCATAACCTTTAAAACCTAATTCCAAGCAAAAAAAAAAACCTAGATCACTTTTATAACTCTTTTTATATATAGTACCACAGAGCAAACAAAGAGTACAGTCACCATGTGTTTTACTGTTCAACTATTTAACTGTAACAGGAAACTCTACTTAGAAGAAAACAGCATAGAGTATATACCATAGACCCAAACATGTAGACACTGCATCTACTCACTGAATACTGCTGTAGTTGTTAGATAAAAATACATATTCCAACAATAACCAATCACATAAGGAGGCAGCAGTGGTGGGTTCCGGATCCCATTCCAACCAGTATGGTTGGAACGGGCCCAGCGGCATCCACATGGACACGTGAGGTGTATGTGCACACATGCACAGTGTGCACATGCATCTTAGGACCTCCATGAGCCTCCGCAATGCTCAAGCTGCTCAGCAGAGCATCACACAGGCTCTGTATGCGCCGTGTGTGTGCATGGAAGTGCCAAAGACTTAAAAGACTGGTAAGGAGCTCTGGAGGGTGAGTGGGCCCACCCACCCTCCAGAGCCCACCCACCCTCCAGAGCACCGTACCGGAATGGTATCCAATGGTCCGGGCAGGTTCCGGTACGTCTGTACCAGGGCGTACCACCTGCAACCCACCACTGGGACCCAGGGAATAAAGAGAAACCAGAGAGAAAAAGGAAGAAAAACATGAGGTATTTAATCTCCATTTCCTCAGACCCTGCCTCTTTCAAGATGTGTGGAAAACTGTCGTCCTGGATTCAGAAAGGTAGCTCAAGAAGGGAAGCCCATCTGCTGCTATGACTGTCTTCCTTGCGCAGAAGGAACCATCTCTACCATGGAAGGTGGGTGATAACAGAAAAGGGAGAGGCAATTTTCATAAAATGCTATTTTGATAGGCATTTTTAAGCCTAGCTTTAAAAATATATATATCTTGTAATACATATAATTTACTTTATAGTTAGTGATAAAAGTAATCTTCTAACTGAAATCAGAGACAGGGTATTAAAATAAAGGGTATCAATCAGGGTGTGGCATTAGAAGGGAAAGCCAGTTTGGTTTTGTGATTAAGGCATCCGGTTAACAAGCATGAGACAGTAAGTTCTAATCCTGCCTTAGCTATGAAAGCCAGCTGGGTGACTTAGAATCCCTCTCTCTCTCGGCCCAACTTACCTCACCAGGTTCTTGTGGGAAAATAAGAGAAGGAGTGTGTGTTGAATATAATAAGACAACTGATTTCGGAGGGACCTTGAAGATATTCTAGTCCAACCCCCTTGCTATCTTGGCTTGTTAGTGGGGAAGTAGGAATATAAATAAATCAAATTTATTGCTCTTCATCTTCTATAATGGTGAATTTCTGTCATTTTTTCTGGGCAACCATGGAGAAATGGTGAAATTTGGATCCTTGCCTTGGTTTGCCTTCCTTTGCATGAATGGAACATGTATAACATGCCAAGCAAGACATCCAACACTGTATCCTCCCTCCCTCCCTCCTACCCTCCTTTTCTGTTCTTCCTTTTAAAAAGTTTCATATGAGAAATAAGGGACATTTTCTTTTTGGAATCACAGAAAGGAATGTAAAAGTGCCCCTCCCATCCATCCTCAAAAGAGATGCCCATGGAGATGGAAACCATTGGTGCTTGCTTTCCTGGCATGGTTGTGAGGATAAAGAAAGAGGGGAATCCAAGAGCCAGGGGAGTTATTATACAAACAAGAGATCTGACCATTCCCTTAATCAAGGTGGAAGGTGGCCTTGACATTTACAAAGGATCTTTTAATTAAAACAGCTTCCTTACCAGCTACTTTAAACATGAACAGCAGAAGCTGAGTTTATTGGAGAAATATCTTCCCTCCTAAAAGAATCAGAGATGAAATGGGCCACCAACATGAGTCTTAATCCAACCTTGACGCCAACTGTTTATTCCTTCTTGTGCTTGAACTAATCTAGCCAATGGTCATCCCTTCATTAATAATTGATCAGAGGACTGTGAAGTACTTTGCATTTCATTTCTAAAATGCAGTACATGGAATCTCAAATTCAAACAGTGCAACTTAAATGCAGTTGCAGCTCATCCTGGGAATGTGTGGTGGAGATTCTTGGCATAGGCCTTTCTCCAAACACATTCATCCACAAATCATCAGATTCACTCCAATGATGCAAGTGATGGAAAAATCTTGATGTAGATGTTAATCTTTCTCTTTTCAGATGCTGAGAAATGCACCAAATGTCCAGCAGAACAGTATCCAAATATCAACAAAGATGGTTGTATACCTAAGACTGAAACTTTCCTATCCAATAAAGAAAATTTGGGGATCATCCTAATTTTCCTTGCCTTGTTCTTATCTTTGGTAACAGGCTTAGTCTTGGGAATCTTCATTAAATTCCAGGAAACTCCCATAGTCAAAGCAAACAATCGGGATCTCTCCTACATCCTCCTCATCACCCTCCTGCTTTCCTCCTTGACCTCTTTTCTATTCATTGGCCAGCCAAAGACAGCCACTTGCCTTCTCCAACAAGTGGCATTCAGCAATATCTTTTCAGTTGCCATCTCTACTGTCTTGGCCAAAACTGTCATGGTGGTGTTAGCATTCTTTGCCACAAAACCAGGAAATAATATACAGAGATGGCTGGGGAAGACCTTGTCCAATTCTATCATCCTTTCTTGTTCTTGTGTCCAAGTTCTCCTCAGCAGCATCTGGTTGGGCACTTCTCCCCCATTCCCTGAGTCGGACATGCACTCACAACCTGCAGAGATCATCCTCCAATGTAATCAAGGCTCTGTTGCCATGTTCTATCTTGCCCTTGGCTACATGGGCTTCCTGGCTCTCATATGCTTTATGGTGGCTTTCCTGGCCAGAAATCTCCCTGGGGCCTTCAATGAAGCCAAGCTCATCACCTTCAGCATGCTGGTCTTCTGCAGCGTCTGGATATCCTTTGTTCCCACGTACCTGAGCACCAAGGGAAAGTACATGGTGGCCGTGCAAGTCTTCTCCATGTTGGCTTCCAGTGCTAGCCTGTTGATATTGATTTTCCTCCCCAAATGTTTCATTATTATTTTAAGACCAAATTTGAATACAAAGGAATATTTGATGTCAAAATAAAATAGCATGTTTATGTGGATCTCAGAAATGTCAGTTAATAATTGTAACAGTGTTTGATACTTTAGTGTTCTTTTTTAAAAAAACCACTAAGATCCCAATCATTTCAATTCCATCAATTCAAGTGATAGAAATAGTACAATGATTTACATTAAAGTAGTACAGTATGGAGGATTCCTTCTTTCTTTTCTTACGTAAATTGATTGTAGAACAGGGGACTAGAAATATATATATATATACAAGTTATTTGTTTGGGTCTGAGCACAGAGTGTAGGATTGTGTGTAGAACATCAATATCTACTTAGCACCATGAGGTAATAAGATCATAAGGAAGGTAATGACCTACTCCCCTTCCCCCAAAAATCTCACTGTGCTGACTCATTGGGAGCCATATTCAGGGGCAGATGAGCAAAGAAGAGATATAGATATCAGAAGGATGGATGGATAAAATAGATGGATGGATGGATGGATACTATGTAGGTATACATGTAGGCAGGGAGGCAGGTGGGGGTAGAAAGAGGGAGGGAGGGAGGGGGGAGAGGAAATATATTAGATAGGTAGGTAGGCAGGCAGGCAGGCAGGCAGTTTCTCATGATAATTATCCATGATGTCAAGGTCTTCCTATCTATCCTGCTAAAGCAAGTAGTGACCTATAATGGGCATCATGAAGATAGGAAGATAGGAAGGACTGCTTGTGGAGGAGGGAACTCTATATCTGGTAAGCACGAGGCCTGGGAGATGGCCCAGATTTCTCCCCTGAATGGCAGCTCCAGGCCTCTGGGCTGGCCAGAGCTGAAATGTGGCCCCTCTACCACGGAGACAGCATCTGGGGAGCTAAAAATTACAGTCAGTTAGGAGTCAAAGGACCCATTCCCCCCAGTTTTGTGGGATGTCTGCAGTGAAATCTCTTTACCAGGTGGGGCACCCTACAGTCCTTGCTATGAATCCATGATGCCACCAACAGGGGATAACCTTTCCATAAAACAAGGTATTGTAACCGTCGCCTGTGCCACCTGGTATCTAGTATATCCTGCACTATGGTGCTGTTCTCTATCTACAGTAACCAGGGTTGGCAGCCGTAGCGAGTCTCCTCTGATATCAAATGCCTGAATTGATCGGAGCAGGCTGCTGTGGAAGACTGAATGTGTTTTCTCCAGTAGAGGGCGGAGTCTTAGCTGCACTGTGACCAGGTTAATAACTTGCATGATTGGGAAAAGCCCAATGAATTTGGGCCCAAACTTCTTACATGGCAATGGCAGCCTGAGATATTTAGTGTAGAAGTATACCCTCTGACCTATGTGGAAAGGTCCTTGTGCCTTTTGTCGGCATTCTTTTTATATGTGGCAAAAAAGTGATAACACATCCCTCACCACTTTCCAGACTTTTTGCATCCAGGCTATACACTCCTGCAAGGTTGTGTCATCTGGGCACACTTGAGAACACTCCAGAATTGTGACGAACTCCCCCCTGTAGACACATGAAATGGAGTAAACCCCAGTACTTTTGTGCACTGCATTGTTATATGCAACTTCTGCAAACGGGAGAAGTTCAGCTGAATCAGTCTATTGATCCTGGACATAACACATTAAGTAGTGCTCCACCATCGCATTTGCCCTCTCCATGGCACCATTGGTCATCGGGTGGAAAGCTGTACTAAGTTCCTGTGAAGACCCCATCATCGCCAGGAATCTGTGCCAGAACAGGACAGTGAATTGCACTCCCCTGTCTTAAATTATCCTTTTGGGGATGCCATGGAGTCTATAGACATGGGCAATAAACAGTTTGGCCAGCTTCCTAGCAGATGGAAGGCCAGTACATGCTACAAAATGAGCCTGCTTGGAGAACAGGTCTATTATTGTCCAAATGATCTTGTTCCCTTTGCTGTCCAGTAAATCCACAATGAAGTCCATGGCTATCTGTTCCCATGGCCAAATCAGATCTGCCACCTTCTGTAAAAGATCAGGAGGCTGTCCAGGCCGGGCCTTCATGGTAGTGCAAACAACACAACTCCTTATATATTCCTCTATGTCCCTCTTCATGTGGGGCCACCAAAACTAGCAATTTACTAAATGCAGAGACTTGAGGAACCCAAAATGTCAAGTGAGTGAACATCGTAGCAGTGCCACAGCATGGCCACCTATACCACACTTAGTATGTATAACTTCAACCCCTTCCAGTCAAAGTGCTCTCTCTGTGTTAATAAAGTTTGATTTTCTTGAAACCATTGGTCCATTGGGAGTGCAGTTTGGATTGCTCTGGGGAGGTCCTCCCCCTGGGAATACAGGTTTGGTACTGGTGGGGCCTGTTGAGTGGCTAATACCCTAGGCTGTCGGTATGATAGCCTGCAATAGATTCTCCCTTTTATTGTGATACTGTGATTTGCAGGAGAGAGCATTGGCTAAGAAGTTCTTGCCCCCCAGTATATATTTTAATTGGAAATTGAATTGCTGAAAATATAAGGCCCATCTATCTTGCTTTGGCAATAATCTTTGCGGGGTCTGAAGACCCTCCAAATTCTTGTGGTCCACCCAGACCTCAAACAGTATCCCTACCTCTTCTAGTAAATGCTGCCATGTCAATAGGTCCCATCGGACCATGAATGCCTCCTTTTCCAAAATGGGCCAGTTGCATTTGGTCCTTGTCAACTTCCTTGAGGTGTAGTCACACGGCTGCAGGATTCCTTCATTGTTCTTTTGTAAGAGGAACTGCGGCCACTGCCACATCACTGGCATCTACCTGAACCAAAAATGGTTTAGTGAGCTCTGGATGTTTCAGTACTGGCTCTTGTGCAAACAAGGATGTCAGATGCTCAAACGCTTGCTGACATGCTATTGTCCACACAACCAGGCTTCCCAGTCGAGGGTTTCATGAGATGTTTTGTACATAAGAGGTCAGTTAGTGGAAGGACCATTTGTGCAAAGGATGGGTTGAACTGGCAATAGAAATTGGCAAACCCTAAAAAACTGTGTAATTGCTTGCTGGTTTTAGGAAACTGCCGGTCCAACAGCGCCTTTACCTTTGCAGGATCCATTTCCACCCCTTTAGGTGAAATACGGAACTAGGGTTATGTCCTATGAATTTCACATTTAGACAATTTAATGTATAAATGTGCATCCAGCAGCTTTTTAAGCACTTGATGTACAAGAGTTACATATTTCTCAATGGTCTTGGTATATATAAGGATATCATCTAAATAGACGAGTACCCCTTGATACAGATGCTCATGCAGGACCTCATTAATTAGCTGCATGAACACCGCTTTGGCTCCTTGCAGTCTGAAGGTCATAACTCGAAACTGGTAACTGCCCAGAGGACAATTGTGGAGGAGGGAAATCTGGTAAGCACAGGTTTTGGCAGCTGGCCCAGTTTTCTCCCCTGAATGGCAGCTCCAGGGCTCAGGGCTGGCCGGAGCTGACACAAAATTCAGATGCTTGTCAACTTGTTCATATTTATGGCAGTTGCAGTGTTCCAGGATCATGTGATCAACTTTTGCAACCTTCTGATATGTTCACATAGCAGTTAGCAGTTAGACTTATATACCGCTTCATAGGGCTTTCAGCCATCTCTAAGCAGTTTACAGAGTCAGCATATCGCCCCCACAGTCTGGGTCCTCATTTTACCCACCTCAGAAGGAGGGAAGGCTGAGTCAACCCTGAGCTGGTGAGATTTGAACAGCCGAACTGCAGATAACAGTCAGCTGAAGTGGCTGCAGTACAGCACTCTAACCACTGCATCACCTCAGCTCATACCAACTGTGTTATTAACGTAACAACTGTAGTGACTTACTTAACATCTGTGGCAAGAAAGGTTGTTAAAAAGGGCAAAATTCACTTAGTACCAAAGGAGCAGTTCCTCGCATTGTGGATCCTGCAGTGAATATGAGAAGCCCAGCCAATGTTTTGAGCACAGTTAACATCTCCAGCCTAATGAGTTCTCTGTTAACACTCACCACACCTGTCAATTGGCCAACTCCAATTACTGCACCAGTGAACATTGCACATCAAGTCACTACACCTCACCAATGAATCTCCCAACACTAATGACATTAGCTGGCCCTTTAAATATAGCCAGGATATCTGTGGAAAGCATGTCTTTCTTTCCCCAGGCATCGCCAGCCTCTCCCCTTTAGTAAAAAAAACCTAGAGCAAAAACTTCATGCAGTATTAAAAAGAAGACTAGAAAAGGGGGCTGCTGTGTATTGTTTAATGGACTGCTAAATTGGCAAAATAAAATTGGCCACACCCACCCAGTCACATGACCACATAACCATGCCCACCAAGCTATGTCAACCAAGCCATGCCCACAGAACCGGTAGTAAAAAAATTGAATGGGGACAATGGACATTCTTGTCTTGTGCCTTTTTTATATTAAAGTTCTCCATCTGGTTTCCATTAACTATTACTTTTGCCATTTGCTTGTAATATATTGCCTTTGTCATGTTTATAAACTTCTCACCAAAATCCATACAATCTAACTGTTTTATCATAAATTGCCAATTTACATTATCAAGGGCTTTCTGTGCATCTAAAAAAATCAATGCCATTTCTAAAAGTGTTTTATTAGAAAGATTTGGGGCTAAATTCTCAAATATCCTTCACTGGCTTATCTTCAAAGTTTGGAGTGACCTCTGTGAGTTCTCCCATTGGGCACCTGCCTGTTGACTGGGTCAAGATTCAGAGGGGATTCTGCTCTCTTCCTTGCAATTATCAAAACCACAGTGATTTATTTACCCTTTTATTTGCTGCCTTTATGTTAAGTCCCTAGAGAGGTTTCTGCAAACTTTCATAGAAAGTAAGAATAACACCTCAGAATGTCTTGGTGTAAATATCAAATTCAAAAGCAATGCTGGGTATGGTCTATGTCAGAAATGGTGTATCAATGGCTCAGGAGATAGAGAAGGAATCTATTTTCGGGGCAGGGGGCTGTACTTATGTCCTTTGGCTTGATGCTGTCTGGATGCAAAATTTCAGTCTTTAGTTTCTTCCATTTCTTCTTCTCATTCTTTGTTCAAAAGCTGGTGCAACATAGAAAGTTCAATCAACAATATAAATCATGTTTCTGCTGTTTATATTTGTGCTGTTTCTGTGGCCTTTGGCATCTGGTGTGATGCAGAAAGCCAAATGCCTTCTGACTTTGGAGCAAGGTAAAGTGGACCCAGAGCATCTTTACAAGCCAGGAGATTATTATATTAGTGGCATTGTCTCTTCAACTGAGGCTCGGTTTCAATTATTAAGTTTTCGTAAAAGTCCTTCAACAGAATTGTCAGAGTAAGTAAATCTTCCTCCACTGCATTAGATCATTTCCATCTAAGTTACTGTTTACAATTCCAGTGCTCTCTAAATATAGGATGCTCTCCCTTAATCTGAACCAGAAGGCAATACGAGAAGCAACGGATAGAAACTAACCAAGGTGAGAACCAACCTAGAACTAAGGAGAAATTTCCTGACAGTTAGAACAATCAACTGGCTTCATAAGTTGTGGATGCTTCATAAGTTGTGGAAGAGACTGAATAGTCATTTGAATGAAATGGTATAGGATTAATATAAGCAGAGGATTAGAGTAGAAAACCTTCAAAGTCCCTTCCAACCCAGATGTTCTACATTCTATGTTCTTTTCTTACTTTACAATTCTAACTTGGGGTCCTTAATTCATACTGCAGGTAATGGTGCTCACTTCCAGCTGCCAAGTATCAGAACAAAACCAAGAAATCCTCTTTAGTTCCTGTCCGATCCACAGAACTATAGTGTGCACACAGAGTAACACAATGATTAGAGCCGAGCCGAGATGACGCAGTGGTTAAATGCAGCACTGCAGGCTACTGCTAGATCAGCAGTTCAGCGGTTCAAATCTCACCGGCTCAGGGTTGACTCAGCCTTCCATCCTTCCGAGGTGGGTAAAATGAGGACCCAGATTGTTGGGGGCAATATGCTGACTCTCTGTAAACCGCTTAGAGAGGGCTGAAAGCCCTATGAAGCGGTATATAAGTCTACTGCTATTCTTATTCCACCTCAACCCTGAGCTAAGATGGGGAATGCCAATCCAAGAACAGAGGGTTGTCGCATTTTCTCTCTCAATTGGAGATGAGAAAAATTCACCTTTGTTTTTTCCCAACCAAAATTTATTACTGTGAAGAAGGAGTCTCAATAAACAATTTGGCATTCACTGAATTTGCAACAATCTCTCATTCTCATTCATGAGTGCATACCAGGGTACTAACAGAACAACAGAATAACTGAATCGGAAAGACCCTTGGAGGTCTTTTAGTCCAATCCTTGCTCAAGCAGGAGACCTTATATCGTTTCGAACAAATGTCTCTGTCTCTTCTTAAAAACCTTCAGTGTTGGAGCACTCACAAATTTTTTTTAAAAAAAATGAAAATATTATACTGTATCTATATCTTGGTTAGTTTATTTATTTATAGATTTCATAGTGTCAGCCTCTGCTTTGCTGTTGCTTTTCGGCTGCCATTGAAACAGGAAGGGGAGCATGGTATTTGGGAGGGGAATCATTATGTACTGGAGGATTGTTATTAGGAGTTATTCTGACCATCTCTCTGCGTATGTGGAAGAAGGGAGTTTCCCGCCGCATTCCAACCTGATAATGAATTTTGAAGACATCTCCCACCTGACGGTTGGGTGAATTATTATTGGACTATGAACTGGGGTGCCAAGGGGAGGGGATTGAATCATACATGATATATATATTGCTTTCATGCCTTTTTACTCAGACTCAGCTTTGCTTTGCTTCTCATCGTTTGTAATTAGTAAAAGTACACTTAATTCTGAACCATGGAGTTGAGCAGTTTCTTTCTTGATTATTAAACGAAGAGGCACCTGACACATAGCCTCTTTGAGTCTGCATGTCTTGTAATTAAAAATATGACAGAAAACATGAAAAGAATAATAAGAAACAACACAAAAACAACAAAGATCCCTCCAATCAAAGGTGAATCTTCACTCTTTTTCAAAGCAGAGAAGGATAACAAATGTCATCCATGCAGGAGCCAGTTTCAATAAGTCTAAATTTTTGCTCCAATTCCAAAAAACATTTAGATCTATTTTAAATCTGGAATATTTAGAATAGAATAGAATAGAACAGAACAGAACAGAACAGAACAGAATAACAGAGTTGGAAGGGACTTTGGAGGTCTTCTAGTCCAAACCCAGCTTAGGCAGGAAATCCTACACCACTTCAGACAAATAGTTATCCAATATCTTCTTTAAAATGTCCAGTGTTGGAGCATCTACAACTTCTGGAGGCATGTTATTCCACTGATTAATTGTTCTAACTATCAGGAAATTTCTCCTTAGTTCTACATTGCTTCTCTCCTTCATTAGTTTCCACCCATTGCTTCTTGTCCTGTCTTCTGGTGTTTTGGAGAATAGCTTGACTCCCTCTTCTTTGTGGCAGCCCCTGAGATATCAGAACACTGCTATCATGTATCCCCTAGTCCTTCTTTTCATTAAACTAGACATACCCAGTTCCTGCAGCTGTTCTTCATATGTTTTAGCCTCCAGTCCCCTAATTATCTTTGTTGCTCTTCTCTGCATTCTTGCCAGAATCTCCACATTTTTTTACACTGTGGTGACCAAAACTGAACGCAGTATTCCAAGTGTGGCCTTACCAAGGCATTATAAAGTGATATTAACACTTCATGTGATCTTGATTCTATCCCTCTGTTTATGGAGCTTAGAACTGTGTTGACTTTTTTGGCAGCTGCAGCACACTGCTGGCTCATATTCAATAATACAATACAATAGCAGAGTTGGAAGGGACATTAGAGGTCTTCTAGTCCAACCCCCTGCCTAGGCAGAAAACCCTATACCATTTCAGATAAATGGCTATCCAACATCTTCTTAAAGACTTCCAGTGTTGGGGCATTCACAACTTCTGGAGGCAAGCTGTTCCACTGATTAATTGTTCTAACTATCAGGAAATTTCTCCTCAGTTCTAAATTGCTTCTCTCCTTCATTAGTTTCCACACATTGCTTCTTGTTCTACCCTCAGGTGCCTTGGAGAATAGTTTGACTCCCTCTACATTTGTTGCCTAAATGTAGAACCTTACTCTTTTCACCATTGAATTTCATTTTATTAGATAGTGCCCAATGTTCAAGTTTCTCAAGATCCTTCTGTATCTTTAGCCTATCTTCTGGAGTGTTGGCTATTCCTGCCAGCTTAGTGTCATCTGCAAATTTGATGAGTTCCCTATTTATTCCTTCATCCAAATCATTGATGAAAATGTTGAAGAGTACTGGGCCCAAAACAGAGCCTTGGGGCACTCCACTGCATAATTCCCTCCATGAAGATGCAGTTCCATTGAGGACTACACATTGAGTGTGGTTGGTCAGCCAGAAACGCACTCAACGTGTAGTCCTCAATGGAACTGCATCTTCATTCAAGTGATTGTCCACTAGGACTCCAAGATCCTTCTCACAGTTACTAATATTGAGCAAAGTACCACCTATACTGTACCTGTACATTTTGTTTTTCTTGCCTAAATATAGAACCTTACTTTTTTCACCATTGAATTTCATTTTGTTAGATAGTGCTCAATGTTCAAGTCTGTCAAGATCCTTCTCTATCTTAAACAGATCTTAAGGCTTATATCATCATCATTTCATCATTTTAATCATTGTCTATCAACTGCAGGATGAAAGCGTCTTCCTCATGTTTGCAATCCATAAGGTCCTGAGTTTTCTTTTTTCCCCAAGTTTTTCTTTTTTATTGCACATTTTTTACATATTTTGTGAACAAAGTGTTGTCCAGATCTTTTCTTTTTTTTATTTTTTTATTTTCAAAACAAACATACAAATTCTCCTTTACATACTATAGAAAGTGTATCAGTTGGTTACAAAAGGCTTTTGTGCATCTCTTCCACTGTCATCAAATATAATTCATATTAATTCTAATATTTTAACTCAAATGTTTATTATATTACCATCATCATACCTCCACTTTTATTTGACTATAATTATTTAACCGTCCTTCATCATAAAATATACCCAGATTTAATACAAAACCACATGCTGACATTTCATTTACTTATTTATAAAATCCTCCATTAACATTATATCCTCATATCCTGTTTTAGCTAAACATCCATAATACTTAATACCAAATTTTTCTAATCCTCCATATATATATATATATATATATATATATATATATATATATATATATATATATATATATATATATATATATATATTCATATCCAATTATTACTTATCATAACAGCTCAACATTGTATATATTACTATCATTATCAAATTTTATTTAACTATACCTATTATCACTGAATTTAACTTAGTTTAGCTAGTTTTAAATTATACTCTTCCATCTATCAACCTTTATCTCTCCAATAGCAAAACAATCTTATGTATTCTGCCATTTGTGGATCCAGTCCTCCAAACATCTTCTTAAACAAATCTGTATGGAGTCCTCTTTGCAACTCCTTGTTTATAATATTTCTCATATAATATTGACTCCCTCCTTCTGTTTCTTTTTCAGCTTATCTATAACAGTGTTATCAGATATTTTTCAAATAGTATTTCATAGTCCATAATTTCTTTAATACCTTCTTCTTCTATGTCCTGTCCTTTGAAGTAAATTTTCTCTCCATTTAATTCCTTTTCCAATATTCCACTCTTTCCTTCCTCAGAAATGAACCAATTGCCACGAATATCAACAAGCTCAATCTCTTTATATTCATCTTCCATTTCAATTTTTTGAATTTCAATATTCTTATTTTTTGTTTGAAAAACATCCTTAATTTCATATTTCATTGCCAAATGCACCAAATAATCCAATTTTCTCTCAATTCTTTCCTCTGTCTCCAACACCATCTCCAGAGCTAAGATTACTTCTCAGAGAGACACCATGTTTATACGGAGTTGTATTTTTTCTTAGAAGCTCAGCAAGATTGAAACACTCACTCACAAACTCTCTGCAAGCGAAAACAGACTTCAAAGGGACAGCTGTAAAATCTTATCAGATCTTAAGCCAAACAGCCGCACAATAAAAACTTTGGAAGTCAAAGTCACAGAGAAATGTTAAAGGGATAATCCATCCATTTGAAAAAGTTTTGCTTAGAATCAATCCATGTAAATAACATTTAAAAGGTAAGATAACCACTGTCCAGAACCATTACAAAAATCAAATTCACCACTAAGTTCTTCTATTCTTTGATTTAAATCAGTTTTTAGATTTTATAGGCAGTCTGTTTTTTAAAACAATAAATGTTTCTCACCAGCTGGTATCACTTTCTATTTCCATATTGTTCCATTCCTTTCTGAAGTCGCCCTGACTTTGTCAGTCTTAACAGACTGGAATTTTTATTACCAGCAGAAGACTTTAGCCTTGCTTTTCTCGGAGATTTTGCAATATCCCCGAGATCAGCAAGATGTAATCTTCCTGTTCACCATCTCTTCAGGATGATTTAGGTCCATTGGAACTCCCCAGCAATAAAAATGTCGACTGCGACCTCCGAGCTTTGAGATCACATGTCGTCTCATCACGGCATCGGCCCCTCCACTCTCGTCCAGATCTTTTCTTTTATATCATCTCATATACATAATCCATTTACATCATATCTCTGTTTCCAATTTCAGCCATATTATTCTCTTTCCATATTTTTTATCTTAAACTTATTTTCTTTTTAATACATAAACAATATTACTAACCACCATTAATTTCTAACCTTTTACAATAACATCAACTTCATCGCTAAATATGTTTCTCAAATTCCCCATCCCATTCTTCAACATTTCAACTTTGTCTCTTAATTTAAATTGTCTTCAAAGTTAAACCAAATTGACATTTCACATTTCGTCTGTTGCTCTGTTTTGCTGCAAGCAACAACAATCATCAAAATCATTTTTTTACATAAAAACATTTAATTTAATTATATTATCCACAATTAATAATGTTGGTATAATTCCTTTACATCTTAATTAACTATCCACCACTAATAATATTAATACAATTCCTTTTAATCTACTAATATGTACCTTATTTCCCTTCCTCCTCCTCTTTAGTCATTTTTTCTTGGTCTCTCAAAGATTAATTTTCTTATTAAATTTCTTCTTTTATCCCATTGTCTTAGCTTCTTTTTCTTTTTTTCTATAATTATTGTATCTTTTCTTCTGAATCCTTTTTCGCACTTTTAATTTTATTGTTCAAGTAGTTTCCCCCAGGCTTACTCCTGGTTTCTCCCCACTATTTCCCTCTTTGCCGTTTGATTGATTCTTTTGGGGGGGACATTCCCCCCCCAACATCTACTCCTTTTGTGCCACTATAAAAACCAGTGAAATCATCTGTTTTTTTACTGTCAATTCCTTTTTCTTCAATATTATTTTCTTGTTCTTCATTTATGTTCTCTTTTACCCCCTTCTCTCCTGTTTCCTGTTGTGTGCACTCCAGCTGGATTTCTGACTTTTTATTGCCTTTTAAAGTTTCATGCGAATTTTTTAGCATCTCAAATAATTCATCATACATCCAAGGTTCCATATTGCCAAATTAAGAAATTTAACAAATGTTTAAGACTTTTAAATTATGTCACATTTAATTAGAACTTAAAGTCTATGCAGTCTTTTTTTTTTTCCAGATTCTAATGTCTAATACTAATATTGGTCCAATCCAATCCAAGTTGAAAATGTATTACCTTCCACAGCTATAGAAAATCAAAACCAAGCAATGTAGAAAAACAAACACTCCTTAAAAGTTCTCACAGTTATTATCTTTTCTGGTAGTCACGGTCAATTTTACCAGCTGCACTTTCTCTTCTATCTTCCACCAAGTATTGCAATACTCTCTTCCCAGCAGATGGTTCTCTCAAATCCACAATACAGTCAAACCAGCTGATTTGTCAAAACTATCAAAAACACTTTAAATCCACATAAAAAAACTTTTCCTGGGTTCTTTCTTTTTATTTTTAGTTTCTCCAAATCCAATTATAAAAGCAAGAATCTTCTTGGGCTTTGGTGTTTTAGCCTCCACTTTATCCTTCTTCCTCCATGGAGTTTTCCAAATGTCAATTAGCTACTAATTTCAGCTCCAACACTCCTTTTAAGTCCAAAATCAAAGTTTTCTTATACCTGTGAGTTGGCCAATCACTCATCCAGTTCCAACACTTTGTTCCAGCACTGCTGCTGTTCAAAAACCTAGTCTGGTTGCCCCAGCTTCAGAGCAGTCATTTAGAAAAGGCCCCCACCTCTGCCGTTTAGTCCAAAAAGGTTTCTCTGACCTACTGAGGAACTTGCCAGTTCTTCTTGGTTGTCAGAGATGCCTCTCCTTCTTCCCCATCTTTACAGGACAGTTCTGGTCCAAAGATCCCCCAACAGCAGTTTGTCCAGCTGGATTTTTATGGAGCTCATTGGAGCCTGCTATTTTTCCAACTGATCTCGCTGTGATGCTTCTGGTTTTCTCCTGATCCTGAGCTTTCTTTTGCCAATTGGGGCCGCATAACTTGTTGATGTTTTCTATCCATGTTGTTTTAGGTCTTTTGTGGGGTTTGTTTCGATCAAGTGGGGTCCATTCTATGACTGCCTTGGTCCACCTTCCACCCGTTCTTATTGCTTTGTGACCAGCCTATTTCCATTTCAATTCTTTTACTCTCTTGATGGCATCATATACTTTCATTTGTTCTCTAATTTGTGTGCAGGTCTATCTTGCTTGTAATGCTGAGCATGTATATTTCCATGGCTCTTTATACCACTCATAGCTTCTGTAACAATTGTTTCTGGAAAGTGTGAAAATGTTAAAATATTCATGACTGGGAGAGACATGTTGGACCATGTGATGGACATGTGGTTGCTGGGCAGGGATTTGAAATTTCTTTTGGGTGGGAAAAAAACAGAACTCTAAGATTTGGGTTTTCTCAGATGTGCCAATATCACATCTCTAATAAAATGGAACTTTGAGGAATTACTGGCCTCAGACTCTTCTTTCATTGGGGAGTATTACTTGAAACCCTGACACCAACACATGAAATCTAGATTATATTAGTTTAAACAAGTATGTGAGTGTCTTTAAAAACTGTGGAATCCAAAAAAAAATTCATTGATTTTATTTTATTTAATATTTTAGAATGTTACTAACTGCTAAAAGGAAAATTGTTACTTAGCAGATTAAAAGTATTATTGTGGAAGAAAAGTTGAATGCTATTTTCTTCAATATGCTTGTATCTGCAGCAAATCATCCAAATTTTATTGGAAATTCATGCCCTTCTTTTTTGCTATTGAGGACATCAATCGGAATGGTCATATCTCACCCAACATCACCCTGGGTTATAATATCTATGAAAATTTCTTCAAGGTAGAAATGACTACAGATCCTTTGCTGGACCTGCTTTCAGATGGGGAGGCCAATGTGCCCAACTACAGGTGTGGAAGGCAGAGAAACACGGTGGCTATTCTGGAACAGGCCGAGGCTGGCATCTCCACCCAAATTTCAACCATGTTGAGCACCTACAAAATCCCTCAGGTGGGTCTTTCTTGTGGAGGCAGTTTTCAGTCTTGCATCTTTGAATAAGAGGTCCTCTGCTGGAGGAACTCTTTTCATTACAGAGATGAGAGCAAAAGCATTTTGCTTCTTAAATGTAAAATATTACCATCTTCCATTCCTTTCAGATTAGTTACAGTTTGGCTACCCCCCTTCTGAGGGATAAAATTCATTTTCCTTTCTTCTACCCAATGCTCCCTGCTGAAGGAGTCCAGTACCCAGGAATAGTCAAGCTTCTTCTCCATTTCAGGTGGACCTTTGTTTGCTTAATTGCTCCAGAAACTGACCAAGGGGAGAGGTTCATGAGGACAATGTCTTCATTGATGCTACAGAGTGGCATTTGTGTAGTAATATATCAAACCTTTCCACTAAATGAGCAAACAATGAATATGATAATAGAACCATTTTTCAAGTGGAGGAAAATTAATGTCTTTGTTTATGGATCACAGACTAGTTCATTCCGGGTAGGAATAAGAATTGTACAAGGAGTACTACATGCAATGGGAAATACCCTGGAAAAAGTCTGGATCACCACAGCTCATTGGGATCTCAATTTTGATTTGAGGTTTAATATGTTTTCCTATAAACACATTGGTCCCATTTTTTCCTTTCTGATACAGAAAGGGAAATGGGCAAACTTTAATGTTTTTTCTGTTGCTTCCAAAGCCATGCGTAATATTATGAGGAAAAGTGTTACATGTTCATCTACCAAGGATGCCTTTTCCTTGAAAGTCTGGAGACGGTGCAGACAGACAGAACTGGGGATTTTGCAAAAAGAGTTGATTGATTGGGTCCTGGCAGTAGACAGTCATCTCACTTACAACACTATTTGGGCTGTGGCAAGGGCCTTAAATTCAGTTTATGTGTCTAGATTCAAGAAATCTGTGAGGAAGAAGAGTATGAAGCTAGAAGTTCCAAGGCTGAAAGGTTGGCAGGTATTTCTTTTTTGCGTTTCCCCTGGTTAGAAATTCTGTTTATATATAGCACCACAGAGCTAACAAAGAGTACAGTCACCATGTGCTTTACTGCTTAACTGTTTTAACTGTTAACAAGAAGCTCTATTTAAACAAAAGAACATATATATACCATAGATCCAAACTTGTAAACACCTACTGGCTGAATATTACTGTTGTTGTTGCATTGAAATACATTCCAACAATGAATTCCAACATTCTTGCAGTTGGGAATCAGTTTAATTTTTCCCCAAACAGAATACTTTGATACCTTGTTCATTTCTCTATCCTGCTATCTCATTCAATCAAATATCTTCTGTTTACTTGACTATAATATTATTCTGTGTCCATGTCCCTCTTCTTTGTACTTTCTCTCTAAAAGCATAAGTGTTTATGTGCCCCAGAGAGCCCCCTTCCATTCCTTCTGATACAATGGGGAAGTCAAATTCCTCTGAATAGGGGAGGGGAGTGTTCTTGGTGCTCCCTGAGCTTGATTGTTTCCTTGCAGATATTTCATTACCGAAATGAGGTAACATTATAATTGGTACCTCTGAACCCCCTCCCCTTTATGTGCTATCCTTCTGCTGAAGGTTTCTCCTTGCTCAGAATCTTTCTCTAACCAGCTTTATTCTTTTACCAAAACTCTCATGTCTCAGTAGGTTTGGAGAGATTGAAAGATGGAAGGTCATTGCGAGCACCAGCACATAGACCTTCTCTGGGCTGAGAAGCTAAGCAGGCTAAACCTTGTGTGTTAACAGTTAAAATTGGATATTAAAAACAAACACCATGATCAAATGTCAAGGACCTGGCCCTTCAGAATGAGTGCAGCACCAGGAATATTTTGGCTGCTATGTTAGTCAATGTAAATTCTAAAAAAAGGAAAAATAACCTACTGTCTATGATAATTCACCCCATTTGTCAATAGCACAGGAGGAAGGCAAAGTATTCAGAGGGAATGTGTGTCAGACCTGGAAGTCATCTTTTACATTTGGGCCTTTAGGCCTGCCACATTTTCTATTGTAGGAAAATTGAGTTTTCCAAATAAAGTTTGGAAGACATATAGTCAAAATAACATTCTTTTCTCAGAAAGTCAAGGACACCTTGCCCTGCAGCTGCGATGAGGAGACTGGGAGGCATCTCCAGTTTTGGATGGTGTCTGATTGGAGCACATGATGGACATGTAGGTGCTGGGCAGGGGCTTGAACTTTCTTTTGGGTGAGGAAAACCTGGAAACTTTCAGATTCGGGCTTTCCCATATATGCCAATATGACATCTCTAATGGAACTTTGAGGAAGCTCAAGCCTCAGAGTTGTCTTTCGTTGGAGGTGTTACTTGGAACCCCGACAAAGGGGATATTTTGAAAAGGTTATTCACTTTATGCATCACCCCCTTGTAGGAAAGGACAGGGAGAAAAAAAACAAGATTAGGCCCCAAGAAAGGCAACCAAACTTTTGGAATCTCTCTATGAAAACAAAGCAGGAATTTAAAAGAAGGAACATTCACACAGAATAGCACTTGGTGTCAGGACTCCAGTTAACACACCCAATGGAACCAAAACTCCAAGGCAGGCACATTCCTCAAAATATAGATTTATTAGGCATGTCATATTGGCACAGGTTTTTCCCCACCCAAATAAAAACCCAAAATTCCTTGGGTCACACATCTGCCACATGGTCCAACCACGTCACAGCCACCATCCTGGCTGGCTTTGGTC
Source organism: Thamnophis elegans (assembly GCF_009769535.1). Taxonomy (NCBI): domain Eukaryota; kingdom Metazoa; phylum Chordata; class Lepidosauria; order Squamata; family Natricidae; genus Thamnophis; species Thamnophis elegans. The sequence continues at coordinate 167,724,088 of NC_045542.1, read as the reverse complement.
CACACCTCTCCAACATCTGGTAGAGCATTCTTTGCTCCCATGGGACAGAATGTTGTTTTGGCTACACATCCCCAGCTATCTCTATCTCCTCCCTTTGCTTCTCACAAGTCCAACTGACCTGGCTGTGGCAGCCCTGAAGATGCTCCCAAAATGGCTCCTAGCTTTAAAAAAATGGCCTCAGAGCTGACATTTAGACTTAACCACTTCACAGTGCTTTACAGCCCTTGCTAAGTGGTTTACAGAGTCACCCTATTGCCCCCAACCATCTGGGTCCTCATTTTACTAACCTCAGAAGGATGGAAGGTTGAGTCAACCTTGTGCTTGATGAGATTTGAACTGCCAAACTGCAGCTAGCAATCAGCTGAAGCAGCCTGAAGTACTGCACTCAAACTATTGTGCCACTTCAGCTCTATATATCAATATCAATAGCACTTACACTTGCTTCATAGTGCTTTTACAGCCCTCTCTAAGTGGTTTACAGAGTCAGCATATTGCCCCCAACCATCTGGGTCCTGATTTTACTGACCTCAGAAGGTTGGAAGGCTGAGTCAACTTTGAGCTGGTGAGACTCAAACTGCTGAACTGTTGCAGCCAGGAGTCAACAGAAGTAGCTTGCAGTACTGTATTCTATCCACTGCACCATAGGTCAAAAAGGGTGATATAAGTGTGTTGATACACTTATATCACCCGTTGTGACTTATTGACTTGACCCCAGTGTTTTTGCTAAGTAGGATCCATCTTGGATCCATCTTTATGGCAGGGATGTCAAACTCAATTTCATTAAGGGTTGCATCAGGGTTGTGTTTGACCTTTGGGGGTGTGTATGAGTGTAGCCAGGATGGGCATGGCCAGCATGACATCACTTGTGTCAGGGGGTGCCTGTGGTGCCCCGGTTACTCTGCCAGTGAAAACGGGCTCCTGAACTCCATTTTTGGCTGGTATGGCCGCCTGCAACCCTCTGCCAGCAAAAACAGAGCTCAGGAGGGCCACAGGTAGCCCTAGCAAGTTCCATTTTTGTTGGCAGAGGCACCATGGCCTAGTCCTTTGCTGTTTCCAGGGCAGCCCCATGGGCCAGATCTAAGCATCCCATGGACTGGATCCAGCCACCCGGCCTTGAGTTTGAGACACCTGCTTTATGGTGTGGGAAACAATGGGGGTAATTCTCTGCAATCACAGAAAAGGCTGACTGTTAGCAAAAGGGAGCAAATTGTGGTCCAATATCTTTGCACAATATCAGTGACACTTCCCATGAAAAGTCACTGGTCTTTATAGCCAAATATTCTGGAGAACAACACAGGAGAGTAGGAAGTATGAAGCTATGTACTTCAGTTGAGCAAATAATGATAGAACAAAAGAGAAAAATCACACAAAACTCTCCAGTTAAAGGAAATCTGAATGGCTGAAATTTCATTTATCTATGTTAATATACCATATTTTTTGGAGTAAAGACACACCGGAGTATAAGACGCACCAAGATTTTGAAGAGGCAAATTAAAAAAAAAAAAAGCATTCTGCAGACCTCCCAAAAATGGGCCAGTTTTTGTCAAAAAGAGGTATGCATAGACATTAGGAGGCTTCTAGTGTGCTCCTGTGGGTTGGTGGGTGGTAAAAATGAGCAAAAATGGCCCATTTTTTGCTCATTTCTGCCCTCCCCAGCCCCCAGGAGCACTCTGGAAGCCTCCTAAAGGCTATGCATGGCCATTTGGGGAGGCCAAAAATGGTTTGGGGAGGCCAAAAATGCTGTATTCAGTGTATAAGATGCACCCAGATTTTCACCCTCTTTTTTGAGGGAAAAAGGTGTGTCTTATACTCCGAAAAATACGGTAATTCAACATGAATGGGGAAAAATACTTATTAGCCTTTAGAGGAGTTTTATATTAGTATTGCTGTGATATGTCAAATGGTAGAAATGAGAACATGAGCAAATTTTTTATTGTATTCCTTTACAATAATTTTTTGTTCTTCATACTGTATTTAAACAATGAAATGTCCACTGTTATGATGCCCATGCTTACTGATGCTCTCATAACAAAGTGGAAACTTAAAAAAGAGCTGGACACTTCGATCCCTACAATGGATGAATGGCTGCAAAAGTTGATGGAGTTAGCAGACATGGCTAAATTGACTGCTTTGATTAAAAAAAACATAATTACTTTTGTTTCCACTTGGAAACTGCTTCTGGACTTTGTGCTTGAGGTGGAAAAAAATTAAACTTTGATTTTAGTTTCACTGATTAGATAGATTTGTTGATATAGAAATGGCTAATTTATACTATTATGTAAAAATAAAAGGTTGAGATTTGATGTTGCTATCTTATTCTACTGCACAAAAAGGAGTTGGAAGCAATGGCTTTTCTTTCTTTTTCCCTTCTTTCTACACTCTTCCCTTCCCTTTTTCCTCCCCTATTTTTCCTATTATTTGTTTTTATTTCTGTATTAAAAACTAAAGAAAGGACAAAATGAAAACATAAAAGAATCTTAAAACAGAGCCTGACACACACACACACACACACACACACAAACAGGGGTGGGTGCAATTAAAATTGTTCTGTGCATATGCAAAACTGAAAAACAAAAAACTGGTTCGTGGGCATGGCAGGTCTGGGTTGCTGCCAGTTCCAGTGACCCAGGCCACCAAACCATTACTGGTTCGGCCGAAGCGGTCCGTACCCGTAGGAACCTACCACTTTATATACAGTGTATATACAGTATATACACACAAACACACACACACGCAAACCTACAGATAGCTTCCCCCAGTCTGATGTTGTTTCTAAACTCTGATTTTCCATTCCAGCTTCACTCCTTCCTTCAAAGTTCAGAGTTTCACAATAATTCCATAGATGGGGTGTATTTGGATGAAAAGGGAGATCTGACAGCTGACCTGGATATTCTGAACTGGATCATTTTCCCCAACAAGTCTGTCAACAGTGTGAAATCTGGGAGCCTAGAAAAAGATGCATCCCAAGGTTTTAAAGTAATCATTTACCAGAAGAGTATCACATGGGTGGAAATGCTGAGCAAGGTGGGACTAATTATTTTATTTCACTGAAAGTGGCAAAAAAGTGATTCCAGTTTTTGGATTGGTGGGGGTTGGCTTTTTTTTTTTTTTTTTAAACAGAACTTTTTTATTTTTCTTTAAAAAAAAACACAAATATGTCATCATTTGTCAATCATTAAGACATTGAAGTACATTTTTTTTTGTTGTGTGTGCCCCTCCCTCCCTCCACCCCCCACCCCCCCTCCTCCTTCCCCCCCCCCGACTTCCCAGAACCCGTACACGGTATGGATTTTTAACTAACACAGTCTAAAATCTATTGAGAAAAAAGAAATAAAGAAATTAATGACATTCTAGATTGACCTTAGCTTCTTCTTACTGAACTGACTTTTGACAGTTTAAATCATTTCTGATCTTAAGCATAGGCTAACTGGAATTTCTTAGTCCCGTATTTATTTTGTATATAGTCAATCCATTTTTTCCAGTCTCGTTTATATATCTCATTTGAATGATCTTTGAGATATGCCGATATTTTAGCCATCTCGGCTAAGTTTGTTACTTTCAATGTCCATTCTTGGATTGTAGGCAAGTCTTCCTTCTTCCAATATTGCGCCACCAACAGTCTTGCTGCAGTTATCAGGTGCAGAATCAAATTGGTCTCTACCACTGTAAAGTCAGTACATATACCTAGTAAAAATAACTGAGGAATAAACTTTATCCTTCTTTTAAAAACATTTTGCATGACCCACCATATTTTTATCCAAAATGCCTTAACCTTTTGGCAGGTCCACCATATATGATAATATGTAGCATCGAGAGAACCACACCTCCAACATTTAGGCTGTACATTCGGATACATAGAAGCCAACTTTTTAGGATCTAAATGCCATCTATAGAACATCTTGTAAAAATTTTCTCTCAGATTTTGAGCTTGTGTAAATTTCACATTTCTTACCCAGATTCTTTCCCATGTATCCAACATTATTGGTTCCTCAATATTTTGAGCCCATTTTATCATACAATCTTTAACTAATTCTGTTTCCGAATCCATCTGTATTAATACATTATATATCCTCTTTATATGCATTAAGCTTTGATCTCTTATTTGTTTAAACAGATTATCCTCAACTTGGATAAAACCAATTTTTTGATCTATTTTCCACCTAGCCTGTAATTGCCCATACTGGAACCATGTTTGAACTACCTTCTCCTCTTTTAATACCTCTAAAGATTTTAATTGTAATACCCCCCTTTCCGAGGTAAGAAGCTGTCTGTAAGTAATTCTGTCCTGTTTTTGTGCTGTATTCATATTTTCAATTGCGTGTCTAGGAATTGCCCACATGGGTATCTTGTCATTTAATTTATATTGGTATTTCTTCCAAACCCGCAATAAAGCATTTCTTAAAATATGACTTTTAAAATTCTTATCCAATTTTTTGTTGAATAACAGGTAAGCATGCCAACCAAATACCAGATCGTGTCCCTCAATATTCAATATTCTATCATTGGTTAAATGAGTCCAATCACTAATTGCAGATAATGCCACTGCATCATAATATAGTTTTAAATTAGGTAGTTTCAATCCTCCTCTCTCACGTACATCTTGCATTATTTTCATCTTTACCCTCGGCTTCTTTCCTGCCCACACAAATTTGTTGATACCCTTCTGCCATTCTAAAAGGTTCGCATCTTTTTTAAGTATAGGTAACATTTGGAAAAGAAATAAAAATTTTGGTAAAATGTTCATTTTCACTGCCGCTATCCTACCCAGCAAAGATAAGTGCAATTTCTCCCATTTTTTCATCTCTGTCTGTATGCTATGCCAAAGTGGTTCATAATTATGCTTATATAATTTCCCATTTGAAGTTAAAATGTTAACTCCAAGATATTTGACTTTTTTAACTACCTCACATCCTAGCATCACTCCTAATTCTTCCTTTTGTTTAATATTCATATTTATAGCTAATATTTTGGTTTTTCCTAAGTTTATTTTAAAACCCGACACTTGACCATATTGATTAATCGTATTCATTAAAACCATACTGGATTCCTGCGGTTGTTCCAATATTATGACCAAATCATCCGCAAAAGCGCGGACTCTATATTCTTGCTGCCTAATCTTGATCCCTTTTAAACCATCCAAGCCCCGTATTTTGTTCAACAATACTTCCAAACTTATAATAAACAATAATGGGGACAAAGGACAGCCCTGTCTTGTACCTTTTCCAATTTGAAAAGAGTCTGTTAAACTTCCATTGACTATAATTTGTGCTGTTTGCTGTTGGTATATTGCTTTAATTGACTGTAAAAAATTATCTCCTATCTGCATTTTTTGCAGTATCTTCAGCAGAAATTGCCAGTTAACTCGATCAAAGGCCTTCTCAGCATCCAAAAATATAAACGCAGCAGGGATCTGATTGTTCTTTCCCAAATATTCTAATGCATTAATAATTAATCTAACATTACTTTTCATCTGTCTCCCTTGTATAAAACCTGTTTGGTCCGTATGTATCAATTGTTGAATGACCAACATTAACCTATTTGCTAATATTTTAGTAAAAATTTTATAATCTACATTCAGTAATGAAATAGGTCTATAATTTTTGGGTTGAGTAGTATCTTGATCTTCTTTGGGTATCAAAGATATAAACGCTGTCTTCCAAGATGGACGGACTTTACCTTCCGTTTGAATCATATTAAATAATTCTCTAAGAGGTTCTACCATTTCTAACTGTAAATTTTTATAGTAAACCGCTGTCAAGCCATCTGTACCTGGTGCTTTCCCTGACTTTAATTGCTTAATTACCTGCAGGATTTCCCCCGAGGTTATTGGTTGATTCAATTTTTGCCTGTGTTCTTCTCTAACTGAAGGTATTTTCTCTTTGTCTAAATATTTGTCTATGTCTAAACCATTAATTTTATCCCCTTTATACAGTTCTGTAAAAAATTCCCAGAAAGCCTTTTGAATCTCTTCCTGTTGAAACACCTCCTTCCCTCTGTAAATCAGTTTAGATATATTTCGAGTTTTCCTTTTTTTCCTAATCTGATAAGCTAACCATCTGCCAGGTTTGTTTGCATTACAAAAAGTATTGTGTTTTGCATATAATAAATTAGTAGCTACCTGGTCAGAGATCAACATGTCAAATTGAGATTTTAATATGTTAATAGCTTCCTTAACCTTTGTATCGTCTGGGTTCATTGTTAACTCCAGCTCTTTTCTCTTAATTTCCTCTTCCAGTTCTGTTCGTTTTAACCCTTGCTTATTTCTATGTGTTTTATTTATATTCATCAAAACTCCTCTCATATACGCTTTGCTTGCGTCCCATACAAATTCCATAGATGTACCCTTATTCATATTCAAAACAAAATATTCAGATAGTAATTTTTTAAAATCATTAATATACTTTTCATATCTAAATAAGTTTTCATTCAATCTCCAAGACCTTCTTGCCTGCACTACCCTTCCCAACTCCATCCAAACTGGGTTATGGTCCGAAAGGACCCTAGCTGCAATCTTTGTTTTCTTGACCCTAGATAGCAAATCATTAGTGGTTAGGATAAAATCAATCCTTGAAAGGGATTGATGCCTGTCCGAGAAGAAAGTGAAGTCATATTCCTCTGCATTTCTTTCTCGCCAAATATCTCTCAATTCAAAATCATCCATAATGTCAAAGATTTGGGTAACTTTGCTCGCATCTTGGTATTTAGGCGGGAAATCTTCTTATCTCTCTTAGTGTCTATCACTCCATTCCAGTCACCCAATAGTATACAGGAACTATAGTCCCACTGTACTAATTTAGCATGAAGATTTCTATAGAATCTATCTTGCTGTTGATTGGGAGCATAAATTCCCAAAAGTAATGTCTTTTTCCCTTCTAAGATTAAGTCTAAAGCAATATATCTTCCGAAGGGATCTGCTTCTATTAATTCAGCTTTCATATCTTTTCTTAAGTATACAACTATACCATTCTTCTTTTCCATAGCAGAAGCTGCAAAATGTTGACCAAGTTTTGAGTTGATCAAATATTTTTGATCAGTTGACTTGATATGAGTTTCTTGCAAACAAATTACATCGTTCTTAAACTGTTTGAGATAATGAAATATTTTCTTCCTCTTCTGTGGAGAATTCAGTCCGTTGACATTCCATGTTAAAATCTTAGTTGTCATCTTTGGTTGGTTGAAGCATTTTTAGAGCTTCCTGCACGGCCTGTTTAACCTTAGGTCTAGCTCCTCCCACTGCTTCCAGATTTGTTATTGTAGTTCCTTGATCGATGGCCGATGATTGTTGATGCTGTTGCTTTTTAGCTTGTTTCTCCATACGTCTAGTAGTCATGCGGCTAGGTCTTGGTTCCATAGCACCTTGCACTTCTAGAGAAGAGAGATGCTCCATCTTGTCTGGTGGTTGTGTAGTTTGCTGTCTATCCTGTCCTTCTTGTGGTCTTTCTCTAGGTCCAGATGGTGCAGGGTGTCCGGCCTTCAATATATTATAATAAAAATCTCGGGCTTTCCATACAGAGTTGAGGCGGTACCTTTGCTTATCAAATGTAAATATGATGCCAAATGGCGCATCCCATGTATACTGTATCTGATGATTTCTAAGTTCTTCGATCAAAAAAGCGTAGTCTCTCCTGGCTCTTAACATTTGAGGTGGTATCTCTTTCAAAACAGCCAGGTCTTGACCGCCAATTTGAAGCTTAGTGTTATAAGACGCTTGCAGTACCATATTTCTAAGCTCTCTTGTAGTAAAATATATAACGATGTCTCGAGGAAGCTGCTTCTGCTTTGCCAGCCAGGAGTTAACGCGGTAAGCTTTGTCAATTTGCCAGACTTGGTTGGTCCCTGGTCTTCCCATCAGGCGATCAAAAGCTTCCGATAGGATCTGTTTCAGGTTCTCCTGTTTCTCCTCACGCAGCCCCCTTACTCTTAATGCGAACTCCATTTGTCGGTACTGTATCATAATAATTTCTTTTTCAGCATTTTCCACTTTTTGTTCCACCACCTCTGTTTTCAATGTCAAGTTAGCATTGGCATCATTAAGAACCTCTAGAGTATCTTCCATTCCAGAAATATGTTCTGTTAAAACAGTTACAAGACTCAGCATGTCGTCTCTAATTTTATCAACCTTAGCGTCAAATTTCTCATACAGCTCCTGTTTAAGTCCTTTTATTTCATTTTTAATTTCTTCTTTCATTTCTTTTATTTCCTCTTTTCTCTCCTCTCTATTATCTCTAAACTTATCTTCCATTTTAATTGTCTGTGCATTAAGAGCCTCGCTTAGATTACTCAGGAAAAATTCTTTCGTTAACACATCCCCAGCAGGGGGCGTAGGAAGCGGAGGCTGCAGCTTTGTGCCAGGCACTGAAGATGTGCCCCTGGAAGTAGAGGGTGACGACTTCAAGTTAATATTTGGTTTTGAGGCCATTTCAAAATTTATCTGCCTGCAGTTAGTAGAACTCTATTGCCTGAATATGCAGCTTTAAGTAAAGAGGCTTTTATTTTGAAGTTTAAGGCTTGGCAAAACTTTCAGTGAGTAAACATTGTAACAAGACCGTTCAGCAGATTCATCACCATTTAACTTCCAAATAAGCAAGGTTAATGAAGGAGTAAAATTCTTCTATTGTGAAACCAAAACATGTGATAAGCAATCTCTTTTGTTTTGAATTCTTGTGAGGATTAGCAAAAAGTGTTCATTATTACCGGAGAAACCAGCCTGCTCGGCGCCATTTTAAAAGCCTCTAAGTAAATAATTTTTCGGAGGAGAAAAAGAAAAGAAGCTAAAATGTTGATAAACAATTATTGTCCACGCAGTAAACGGATTCAGCTCGTGATAAGATTAAATCAAACAAAACTTTGAGCAGAGTGGGGGAGACTTACTTTGTCCCTGCACAAGGCAGTTTGAAGTTCCCAGCACGGACAGCCGTTCTGCCTTGGGCTAGCCCCCCTTTCCTTGCAAGCACAAAAGCTGCAAAAATCGAAGAGCATTTGCCAGCAAAACAGTTTCTTCTTTCCTTCTTGCCTGAAGGATAAGAAAACCTGATAAGATGTCAGATGGAAGATCCTCTAAACAGGTACGTAGCCAGGAATTCGGAGGCAGCTGATTTTTTGCTGCCTCCACCAGCAAGCTCCTCCCAGGAAGCCCTCATGGGGGTTTGCTTTCAATGCCTTTGAGTTTTCAAGTTAACTGACCTGAATCTAAAGAGTGTAAACTTTTTTATCAGTTATTCAGGTGATCTTGAAAAATAGAGTTAACAATTTTCACACATGGTATATATTCACTGAGTCTATGGAAAGGGAAGGAGATTGAGCCAGTTGTGTCGATAACGTTATTTACCTAACCAAAGAATCCAATGAATAGTTCCCTGATAAATTTCATAACAAAATTTAAAATCAAAGTCTCAAAATCATAGTGCATATGAAACAACAAGAGGAAGGACAAAAACAGAAGAGTATCAGATCAATTTGTTGGATAATTTGTTGGATAAACCTTGTATTTTGTCAGAGTTTTGGCAGCATGACTAACTTTATGTGATACACCCAGGAGCAATAACACAGTACACAGAGTCTTTAAGACAATTAACAAGTGGTTTATTTACAACTATATAGAGGCAAACACATGCAGAAGATAAAATTCCTTACCATTCACTACAGACACAAAAGAGATGTGAAGTTCCCAGAAGATGACCTAATTAATTTACAAGCCTCGAGACAAAGTTCAAAAGAAATCCAATCATTTATTAGGATCAACATTCTGGTGTGGACTCCTGTGGAGCCAAAACTGCTTTCGCTTAATTGCGTTTGAACTTTACCCCTGTATCCCCTCCCTTCTATCCTGCATCATAACTCATATTCTCTAACTAGGCTGTAGACAGGAGATCTGAGTCTGGCTGAAGGCATGCATGGAATTTCCCCTTCCATGCCAGCCTGATAATAGGCATGGCAACGCTTTAGAAGTTGACAAGAGAACTGAATACACTCTAAGAAGAAAACACCCTCTTAATAGCCACCTATATATGGACTTGTGTGGACCTCCCATCAGAGTCTTAAAAGGGTTATGCCTGTATTGCTGAATCATTCTCATTGCATCACCCTTGCCTTATATTGCATTACAGCTTACAACATTTCATCCGCTGGCAGCTAGTAAATCCTCAATACCTTGACATATTTCAATTAGCCTTTATTCCTTTAATATTTTTCGGGGTGGGGAGTTCATATTGTAGATATTTCTCCTTTCTCTCCTCAGCCCTTTCCTCCTTCCAAGTGTGTGGAAAGTTGTCTTCCTGGCTTCAAGAAGGTAGCTAGAGAAGGAGAACTCATCTGCTGCTATGACTGTCTTCCATGTGCAGAAGGAACCATCTCCACCATGGAAGGTGGGTGGCATCAGAAAATGGTATAGACTTTTGGGAAGTCTATAGAAGCCAACCTAGCTCATGAATTGTTGTTTTTACCGATACGACTTTTCTTTTAAAAGAAAATCTCCATAATGTATGAAAATGAATAATATTTGAGATTAAATCAGGGGAAGGATATAAAAAGACAGGGGATGAAAGAAGCCTTGGCATTAGAAGATTTCTTGCTCTTCATCTTGTTTACTGTTTGGTGTTTCTGAAAAATGGAGTAATTCTTTCTTCTCATTTCTCCTTTTCTTAAGTCCAGTAATGAAGACTGAACTTGTATGTTTAAGAATCCCAATAACAAGTCCAGCTCTAGATCCATCCTTCCTTCCTTCCTTCCTTCTTTCCTTCCTTCCTTCCTTCCTTCCTTCCTTCCTTCCTTCCTTCCTTCCTTCCTTTCCAAACCTTGATGAGAAATATCAGACTGTCTCTAAGTGAGTGAAAGAGACAAGAGTTTCCTTTTCTAACTGGATTCACAGGAAGAATGCTAAAACGGATTGGTCTTTTCCCTCACCCTTCAAAAGACATGCCCATGGAGACAGGAACCATTGGTGCTTGCTTTTCTGGAAATGGGTGGGAGGATTAAAAAAAAAAACCTAAGGAATACACTAACCAGAGCAACAGCTGTCCAGTTTCCTTGATCACAGCGGGGGTGGGGGGAATTGACTCTTGGGTTAATTTGGGAAAAATGGGATTTGATAAAAGAGTTTTCCTTTCCTCCAGTTTATTCATACAGATGAGCAGAACTGGAAGGGGCACTGAGACTAGGTGATCCTCCTTCCTGGGTTTGAAATGGTCCAGGTTTTGGAGGTCCAAGAGACTATTTTTCCATGGATTATTGCCAGGGGGACACTGCAGAGTTTTCACCACTAAAGGATGGTTAATGAAGTCTGGGATTCAAACAATGCATAACACATTGGAATCAAAACATTCATCCACACCATCACTAGTTTCACTCCAACTATGCACCTGGGACCAAGGAACAACCTGATTTAATTGGTACATGCTATCTTTCTTTTTCCAGATGCTGAAAAATGTACCAAATGTCCAGCAGATCAGCATCCAAACATCAAGCGAGATGAGTGTATACCTAAGACTGAAACTTTCCTATCCTATCGAGAAAATTTGGGGATCATCCTAGCTTCCTTTGCAATGTTCCTGTGTTTAGTAGCAAGTTTTGCCTTGGGAATCTTCATTAAATTCCGAGAAACTCCCATAGTTAAAGCCAACAATCGGGACCTTTCCTACATCCTCCTCATCTCCCTCCTGCTTTCCTTCTTGACATCATTCCTATTCATTGGCGAGCCAAGGAGAGCCACTTGCCTTCTCCAACAAACAGCCTTCAGCAACATCTTCACAGTTGCCATTTCTACAGTCTTGGCCAAAACAGTCACTGTGGTATTAGCATTCTTTGCCACAAAACCAGGGAATAATGTACAAAGATGGCTAGGGAAGACATTGGCCAATTCTATCATCCTTTCATGTTCTGGTATCCAGGTTCTCCTCTGCAGCATCTGGTTGGGCACTTCTCCCCCATTCCCTGAGTCAGACATGTATTCACAATCAACAGAGATCATCCTTCAATGTAATCAAGGCTCTGTTGCCATGTTCTACTTTGCCCTTGGCTACATGGGCTTCCTGGCTTTCATCTGCTTCACGGTGGCTTTCCTGGCCAGGAATCTCCCTGGGGCCTTCAATGAAGCCAAGCTCATCACCTTCAGCATGCTGGTCTTCTGCAGCGTCTGGATATCCTTCCTACCCACCTACCTGAGCATCAAGGGAAAGTATATGGTGGCCGTTCAGATCTTCTCCATCTTGGCTTCAAGCACTGGCCTGCTAAGCTGCATCTTCATCCACAAGTGCTACATTATCTTTTTAAGACCAGACCTGAATACAAAAGAACATTTGATGTCAAAACAAAATCGTAATTAACTTTTGATATGATTTTTCTCCTTATGTCATTTAATAACTGAAATATATTAATTTGTCCTATAAAGTTCCTTAAAAAAGCATGAGTCCACACACACATATCTGTTTTGTTTTGCATCACATTAGAAACAACTCTATACATGATAAATATATTTAACCTGTTTTCATTGTGTTTAGGTATGTAGAAAACCCCTCCCAGAGTTTGTCCCCTTTCCTGTTCTCCCAAATTTTGTCTTTGGTTTATGTTGATGAATTTGTAAATACAGTTTGCCTATCTCAACTTCTACTTTTCTGTCTGCCACCTCCCATAAACAAGAATTTCCTTCCATCAATATGTCTAGAACCTCATTCCCATATCTAAAACTTCATCCATAATGTTGGTATTCACTACTATAGTGAACCTTTCATATTGGTCTTTACAAGCAGTGATCCAGTGGCTGGTGCCTCTTGGACATACCCAAATTGCAACAGAGAGCAATAGAGAAATTGACAGGTAATCTGAGTATTCCTTTTGTCCCCTACCAACTTTTAACCAATCATGTTAGGCAGAGGCCATGGATTAATAGATTTGAAAAGGTTCTTGGTATTTTTTATCTTGTCCCAGATCTTGAAGAAGCCAAACGTCTCATGTGATTGACAGCTCAAGCTCTTTTTGATAAAGTAAATAATTAATAAATCAATAAAACAATGTTCTGGGGTTATCAATCCTGTCAAGATAATACTTAGATTAAATAAGTGTGATGTAAGGAGATACAAGATCCCAAGGGAGAAACATGAAAGATTTATTAAAAAGTCAATAAGAATTGTAATACTATAGAACAAAAACAGGATGCAATTACATATAGAGAGCTTCTTAACGAGGTGTACCACAGTTAAAGCCTCTGAATGTATTCAAAGAGGAAAGGGTAATTCAAACCTGGTTTCAGTAGGGACAGTTACAAGCTAGATGGAAAAAGGATCAGAAAATTGGTATCATACAAAATGAGGATAATTTGGGGACCAGAGTCATATAAAAAGGTTGTATAATATACTGAAACAGATTCTGAAACAGAGCTAGTTAAAGACTGCATGATAAAATGGGCACAAAATTTTGAAGAACCAATAATGATGGAAACATGGGAAAAGATGTGGGTAAGAAATGTAAAATTTACATAAGCTCAAAACTTGAGAGAGAATTTTTATAAGATGTTTTATAGATGGCATTTAGATCCCAAAAAGTTAGCTTGTATGTATCCGAATTTACAAGCTAAATGCTGGAGATGTGATTGTGTTGACACTACGTATTATCATACATGGTGGACTTGTAAAAAAGTTAAAGCATTTTGGATAAAAATATGGTGGATTATTCAAAATACTCTTAAAAAGAGGATAAAGTTCACTCCCCAGCTGTTTTTGCTAGGTATAATTACAGATTATACAGTTATTGAGACTAATTTGATTCTGAATTTAACAACGGCAGCAAGATTGTTGGTGGCGCAGTACTGGAAGAAGGAAGAATTGCCTACTATTCAAGAATGGATGTTAAAAGTAATAAATTTAGCAGAGATGGCCAAAATCTCAGCATATTTGAAGGACTATTCAGATGAGAAATACAAGCTGGAATGGAGAAGATGGATTGACTACATTCAAAATAAATATCGGACTAAGAAATTTCAATTAGCTTACAAATGAATGAACAAGGAATGTTACAATTTATTTAAAGTTAGTTTAATAAAAGGGGAGTTAAAGTACAAGAGGAGGTAGGATGCTATAGTTACTTAGCTTATGTTAGTGTATGATTCCTAAATGTTTATACCCTGTTTTTTTCTCTGGGAGGTTGGGGGGAGGGAGGGTTGGAGCGGGGGCAGGTTTGGAGTCGAGGGAGGGAAGGGGAAATATTTGTAAAATCTATTAAAACTCTTCAATAAAAAAAGGATTGAAATACTAAAAAGGGCAAAAGAAGATGGATAGCTATAGAATAATTCTTAATGTGGTGGCTATTTTACTAAGATTTGGAAAAAAGGGATAGAAAGTAGAAATTGGGAAAATAATATTATGTATACTAATGTGTAGTAGAATATATTATAAGTACAAGGTATACACAAACGTTAGAAGTTGAATTATTATGATTATGTATATTTAAATAGTATTCTTATCATTAATAATTCTTTGTCTGAAGTGGTGTAGTTTCCTGCATAAGCATGGGGTTAGACTAGAAGACCTCCAAGGTCCCTTCCAACTCTGTCATTCTATCATTCTATAATATTGTGTATAAAGTATATCGGCCCAGACAATACACTGTTCACTAAGCACTTATGGCTGCTAAAGAAAAAACTATAAATAAAATTATATATAAAAAAGAATGCAAATTCTTCTTCTAAGACCATTGTTCTCATGGATAAGAAAAGGGCAGGGAGTAACTTATGCTCTATTGCATTATTTCCTATGAATATACATACATACATACATACATACATACATACATACATACATACATACATAGAAACACATATACATATATACATACATACATACATACATATATACATACATGCATACACATCATTTTCCCCTACTTTCTGAAATATCTAAATATCAATGCATCCTTTTGTCTGCAGCAGTGACCGTCCTACTATTCTTTTGGAGGAGTCAACCTCCAATATTTTTATTCCAATTGAAAATAGTATTTAATGTCAAAATAATAAAATAAAAGGGATGCAATGGCTCAATGGCTAACATGCTGAGCTTGTCAATCAGAAAGGTAAGGAACTTAGTAGTTCGAATCCCTAGTGCCGCGCAATTGAGTGAGCTCCCGTTACTTGTCCCAGCTTCTGCTAACCAAGCAGCTCGAAAGCGTGCAAAAATGGAAGTAGAAAAATAGGAACCACCTTTGGTGGGAAGGTAACATGACCATGGAGACGTCTTTGGACAGCACTGGCTCTTCGACTTTGTAACGGAGATGAGCAACGCCCCCTAGAGTCAGGAATGACTAGCACATATGTGCGAGGGGAACCTTTACCTTTTCCTTTAATAAAATAAAATGATTTTTGGGGAAAAGGATCCCAAAAAGATTAAGTGATGATTTCATCACACAATATTTATCATGTTAATATTTAAAAATAAAAACCCCATATTTCTTCAGCCTATGAATTGCTTTTCAGAGCAAAAAGTTTCAGTATGTGAGTTTGTACATCTCCATAAAGAACAGCAGGCACCCTAAATATTGAATTAGTGCATCAGGGGTTTCCAAGCTGACACATAATTTGTGGATAATAAATACCATATTTACAAGTGAAATATGGAAATCAAGCTGGTTAGTTCAACTTCACAAGACAAGATAATTTTTTATATATAAACAAGGAGCCACAGTTGAGTGGCATTTGGAGAACTTGAAGCGAAGCTGCTGATGCAGCTCCCACTCAGCAAGCGTTTTCTCCAGGAATTTGCTAAATTTGATGGGAAGCATAAGTGGAGCATAAAGTAGTCAAATAAAGAGGAAATCAATGGTGGTATTCAGCCGGTTCGGACTGGATCAGGTGAATTGGTAGTGGCAATCTGTGGGTTGGCATGACTAGGCTATTTAGCCTAGTCATGCCTATTTAGCCAAATTTTCTAAGCTGCACGCATGCATGCAAGCCGTACACACTCACATTTTTGGTGTGCGGTGAACCTGTAGTAAAATTATGTGAAACCCACTCTGCATGAAATTATTTGCTGATCCCCACTTTCGTCTATCTCAAAATCAGGATTTATTAAAGGTAAAAGTTCCCCCGCACATGCATGCAAGTCATTTCCAGCTCTAGGGGAGGTGCTCATCTCCGTTTCCAAAGAGCCAGCACTGTCCAAAGATGTCTCCATGGTCATGTGGCCAACATGACTAAATGCCAAAGGAACACAGAGCGCTGTTACCTTTCCACCAAAGTGGTCCCTATTTTTCTACTTGCATTTTTTTTACATGCTTTCAAACTGCTTGGTTGGCAGAAGCTGGGACAAATAAGAGGAGCTCACTCCATTACATGGCGCTAGGGATTCGAACCATTGACCCTAACCTTCTAATCGACAAGCTCAGCATCTTAGCCACTGAGCCACCACATCCCTCTAGGGGATTCATTACTCATCTCTAAATAGGATTCCTAGGTACCTACAGACAGGGGTGAAATTCAGCAAGTTCTGACAGGTTCTGGAGAACCAGCAGCAGGAATTTTCAGTAGTTTGGAGACCCGGCAAATACAACCTCTGGCTAACCCCAGAGTGGGGTGGGAATGGAGATCCTGCAATATCCTTCCTGTGCCATGCCCACCAAGCCACGGCCACAGAACCAGTAGCAAAAAAATTCAAATTTCACCATTGCCTACAGATCTATCTATAAATTCTCCAAAGCCTAATTGAATCCATTTTAAGAGATCACACTTTGTGACCATGCTAACAGTTTCCCTTTATCCTGAGTTTTCTATAAGTGTTTTATTAAAAAGTTTTCGGCCAAATTGTTCAATCACCCACACTGACCCATCTTCACAGTTTGGAGCCAGTTCTCCCCTGAGCAGCTGCCCGTTGCCCCATCCAGGGTACAGAAAGCTAAAAGTCCTCTCTCATTCAATCATTCAAATCATAGTGATGTATTTGTTGTTTTTATGTTAGGACCCTAAGGAATTTTCTGCAAAAAAAAAAAAAAAGGTTTAACATAAACACTAAATATCAGTCCCACAATCAATGTTAGGTGGAGTCTGTGTCAGAGAATGCTGGGTACATACAGAAAGGGAATGCAAAGGTTGTTTTAGATGAAGCAGATTCTATGTTTATGGCCCCTTGGATGATTCTGACTAAATCTGAAGCCTCCGTCTGGAAAGAGAATTTAGTTTCTTCCACCTCTTCTTCTTCTCTCTTAAAAAGCAGGTGATACAGAGAAGGCTTAGTCAGGAACACAATACATGTTGCTGCTGCTGCTTCTCTTTCTGCTGTTTCTCTTCCTGTGGGGATCTGATGTGAGGCCCAAAGCCAAATGCCTCCTGACTGTGCGTCAGGGTGAAGTGGACCCAGAGCATCATTACCTGCCAGGAGATTACATGATTAGTGGCATAGTCTCTGCAATGGATGCTCGGTTTCAATTATTGAGCTTTGATAGAAGTCCTTCAACAACATTCTCACAGTGGCGCGGAGCCTGGATGCCGTGACAAGACGACGTGTGATCTCAAAGCTCTGAGATCGCACTCGATACTTTTATTGCTGGGGGATTCCAATGAACCTAAATCATGCCGAAGAGATGGTGAACAGGAAGATTACATCTTGCTGATCTCGGAGATATCACAAAATCTCTGAGAAAAGCAGGTCTAAAGTCTTCTGTTGGCTGTAAAAATTCCAGTCTTTTAAGGCTGACAAAGTCAGGGCAATTTGGAGGAGAAGTGTTTAGCTGGTAAGAAACTTACCGTTTAAAGAAAAACGTACTGCCTAAATTTTTTTTACAAATAATTTAAATCAAAGAATAGAAGAACTTAGCGGTGATTTTGATCTTTCTAATGGTTCTGGACAGTGATTATCTTACTTTTTAAATGTTATTTACATGGATTGATTCTAAGTAAACCTTTTCAAATGGGTGGATTACATTTCGACACTTTTATTACTTGGCTGTTCTGGCTTAAGATCTGATAAGATTGTACAGCTGTTCCTTTGTAGTTTGTGAGTCTTTCAGTTTTGCTGAGCTTTTAAGAAAAAATACAACTACGTATAAACATGGCGTCTCTTCAAGCATCTCTCCAAGTGAAGAGGGTGTTTGATACAGAGGAAAGATTTCAGAGAAAATTGGATTATTTGGTGTATTTGGCAACAAATTGTGATGAAAAAACTGAGGATGTTCATCAAATACAAAATAAGAAGATGGAAATTCAAAAAATTGAAATGGAAAACGGAGATAAAGAATTTGAGCTTGTTGATATTCGTGACAATTGGTTTATTTATGAGGGAGGAAAGAATGGAATTTTTGAAGAGGAGTTAAATGGAGAGAAAATTTATTTCAAAGGACAGGACATAGAAGAAGAAAGCATTAAAGAACTTATGGACTATGAAATACTATTTGCTAAACATTTGATAACACTGCTGAGAATTAAAGACAAGCTGATAAAGGAAACAAAAGGAGGGCGTCAACATTATATGAGAGATACCACAAACAAGAAGGTGCAAAGATCACTTCGTATCGACTTGTTTAAAAAGATGTTTGGAGAATTGGATCCACAAATGGCAGTAGATATAAGATTGTTTGGTTATTGAAGAGATACAGGTGGATAGATGGAAGAGTATAATTTGAAATTAGCTAAACTTAGTTAAATCCATTGGTAATAGGTATAGTTAAATAAAAATTGATAATGATAGTAATGTATACAATGTTGAGCTGTTATGATAAGTAATAATTGGACATGAGAAGGGAAGGTTAGAAATATTTTTGGACTATTTATAAAGATTATTAAAAGCAATAATAATTATAATTAAAAAACAAAACTATATAAAGTTAAGTTTTAACTAATACGGGGAAAATGTTATGATATAGGATATAGTTAAATAAAGAAAGGATAATGATAATAAATTATATACATGGAGAATTAGAAAATTTTGGTATTAAATATTATGGATGTTTAGCTAAAATAGGATATGAGGATTTAATGTTAATGGAGGATTTTACAAATAAGTAAATGAAATGCCAGCATGTGGCTATGTATTGAATTTTGGTATTCTTAAGGATGAAGGATGTTTAAATAACTGTAGTCAAATAAAAGTGAAGGTATGATGATGTTAATATGGTAAATATTTGAGTTAAGATATTTGAATTAATATGAATTATATTTGATGACATTGGAAGAGATGCACAAAAGCTTTTTGTAACCAGCTGATATACTTTTTACAATATATGTTTGTTTTGAAAATAAATAAATAAATAAAAATTCTTTTTAAAAAAACATTCTACAGTAAGTCAATTCTCCTGCACTACATTACAGCCACTTCAATAAATGTCTACAGGTCCTATCCTTCAAGGGGTAACTTGGGGTCCCTATTGCACACTGCAGATTATGAAACTCATTTCAGGCTTTAAAGTATAAAAACTCAATCATGGTGCTTCCCCCCCAATCCACGATCCATTCTTTGCTATGAGCAGAACTAGAGTGCAGACACAGAAGAAAGAGTGAAATCTCTCTTCCACCCCACTCCAGAGCTGGGCTGCTATCCAGGGGACACCTGGTTCTAGAATGGCAGAATGCTTTTCGCTATGTATTTTCTCTACGCATAAGAGATGCACTATATTTTCTCCCCACTAAAATTTGGTACTGGGACGAAATCATTCCAGTTAAAAACATAGGAATTTGCAATAGTGGTGAATAGCTATTGCTTGAGTGTAGGATGTGGGTAAAGGTTCGTTTTCCGAGCTTGTTGGTTGGTTTCTGAAAGTTTTGTTTTGATGTTACCAGAATAAGTAACATCTTCAGTTTAGGGGATGTCAGTGTCTGTGTTCTTCTGTTTATAAAGGCTTCAGATGTGAGTGTATCAAGTGAGGATTTTTTGATGGGTCAGATGTAAGTTGTCTGTGAATCTTATGATGGGTGATGTTAACATAGGAATTGATGGAAAGTGAAAATAGGTCTCACTTTAATTCATTAGTTCATGCCAGGAATGGGGATTTTTTTTAAAAAAATGAAAAAAAAATCTATTGGTTGGTAGATTGTTTTAAATCTTTATTTGTGATTCGCAGTGTCTGTCTCTAAGTGGCTTACAATTAAAACAAGAAATAGAAAACAGGAAAATAATCCAAGAAAACTCCACAAAACAACAAAAAGTAACTCACAACAGGGGCTCAAGTTTGCCCCAGAGAAAATAACCTGGTCTTTAGCAGCTTCTGAATATCATCCATGATGGAGCCATTTTGAATCAGTCTAAACTCTAGGGCCAATTCCAAAAATATTGATAGTGCCTAGAATATAAAAGGTATAATCAATTATTCCTTTATCTCTCTGTGTATATCAATCATGTTTACTAAGATATAGAAAGTAGTTCATTAAATATGGACCAAATGCTAGAAGACCAGCACGTGAAATTGAAGTTGTGCTACTGTAACCAAATAGGAGAATGATTCTTAAATAATATTGTGTGATTTAAAATGTTCTATTGTTTTTATTCTTTTTCTATGTAGATATATTGGAACATTGCAAACTGTTTGGAAGAAAAAATGTGATTGAGTTTATTAAAAATGTTATCCTGGAATGAAAGCTAAATGTTATTTTCATTGACACGTTCATATCTGCAGAAAAGCACTCAAGCTTCGTTGGAAATTTATGCCCTTCTTTTTTGCTTTTGAGGACATCAATCAGAATGGCCATATCTTACCCAACATCATCCTGGGTTATAATATCTATGAAAATTTCTTCAAGGTAGAAATGACTACAGATCCTTTGCTGGACCTGCTTTCAGATTGGGAGGCCAATGTGCCCAACTACAGGTGTGGAAGGCAGAGAAACACAGTGACTATTCTGGAAGAGGCTGAGGCTGGAATCTCCACACAGATTTCAACCATGGTGGGCACCTACAAAATTCCTCAGGTGGGTCTTTCTTGTGGAGGCAATTTTCAGTCTTGCATCTTTGAATAAGAAGTCCTCTGCTGGAGGAACTCTTTTCATTACAGAGATGAGAGCAAAAGCATTTTGCTTCTTAAATGTAAAATATTACCATCTTCCATTCCTTTCAGATTAGTTACAGTTTGTCTACCCCACCTTCTGAGGGATAAAATTCATTTTCCTTTCTTCTACCCAATGCTCCCTGCTCCCCATTACCTTTTATAGTTACTTGATAATTAGGATAAACTCCACCCCAGCGTGTGCGCACACCCATCACCTCGTGATCCAGAGTGAAAACTACCCGGCAATTAATCATGGATTGTTTTCAGTCAGTTATCAAGAGCTTTGTAGATTTCTCTGATGGACTGCTTGTGGAGGAGGGAAATCTGGTAAGCACAAGTTTTGGTAGCTGGTGCAGTTTTCTCCCCTGAATGGCAGCTCCAGGGCTCAGGCCTGGCCAGAGCTGACACAAAATTCAGATGCTTGTCAACTTGTTCATATTTATGACAGTTGCAGTGTTCCAGGATCATGTGATCAACTTTTGCAACCTTCTGACATATTCACTTACCAACTGTGTTATTAACTTAACAATTGTGGTGACTTACTTAATATCTGTGGCAAGAAAGGTTGTTAAATGGGGCAAAATTCACTTAGTACCAAAGAAGCAGTTCCTCGCATTGTGGCTCCTGCAGTGAATATGAGAAGCTCAGCCAATGTTTTGAGCACAGTTAACATCTCCAGCCTAGTGAGTTCTCTGTTAACACTCACCACATCTGTCAATTGGCCAACTCAAGTTACTGCACCAGTGAACATTGCACATTAAGTCACTATCACCTCATCAATGAATCTCCCAACACCAATGACATTAGCTGGCCCTTTAAATATAGCCAGGATATCTGTGGAAAGCATGTCTTTCTTTCCCCAGGCATCATCAGCCTCACCCCCTTAGTAAAAAAAACCTAGAGCAAAAACTTCATGCAGTATTAAAAAGAAGACTAGAAAAGGGGGCTGCTGTGTATTGTTTAATGGACTGCTAAATTGGCAAAATAAACTGCTAAATTGGCCACGCCCACCCAGTCACATGACCACCTGGCCATGCCCTCCCAATCACATGACCACATAGCCATGCCCACCAAGCTATGTCAACCAAGCCATGCCCACAGAACCGGAAGTAAAAAAATTGAATGGGGACAATGGACATTCTTATCTTGTGCCTTTTTTATATTAAAGTTCTCCATCTGGTTTCCATTAACTATTTCTTTTGCCATTTGCTTGTAATATATTGCCTTTATCATGTTTATAAATCTCTCACCAAAATTCATACAATCTAACTGTTGTATCATAAATTGCCAATTTACATTATCAAGGGCTTTCTGTGCATCTAAACAAAATCAATGCCATTTCTAAAAGTGTTTTATTAGAAAGATTTGAGGCTAAATTCTCAAATATCCTTCACTGGCTTATCTTCAAAGTTTGGAATGACCTCTGTGAGTTCTCCCATTGGGCATCTGCCTGTTGACTAGTTCAAGATTCAGAGAGGATTGTGCTCTCTTCTTTGCAATTATCAAAATCACAGTGATTTATTTACCCTTTTATTTGCTGCCTTTATGTTAAGTCCCTAGAGAGGTTTCTGCAAACTTCCATAGAAAGTAAGAATAACACGTCAGGATGTCTTGGTGTAAATATCAAACTCAAAAGCAATGCTGGGTGTGGTCTACGTCAGAAATGGTGTATCAATGGCTCAGGAGATAGAGAAGGAATCTATTTTCAGGGCAGGTGGGCTGTACTTATGTCCTTTGGCTTGATGCTGTCTGGATGCAAAATTTCAGTCTTGGAAGGAGCTTTAGTTTCTTACATTTCTTCTTCTCATTCTTTGTTCAAAAGCTGGTGCAACGTAGAAGGTTCAATCAACAATACAAATCATGTTTCTGCTGTTTATATTTGTGCTGTTTCTGTGGCCATTGGCATCTGGTGTGATGCAGAAAGCCAAATGCCTTCTGACTTTGGAGCAAGGTAAAGTGGACCCAGAGCATCTTTACAAGCCAGGAGATTATTACATTAGTGGCATCGTCTCTTCAACGGAGGCTCGGTTTCAATTATTAAGTTTTCATAAAAGTCCTTCAACAGAATTGTCAGGGTAAGTAAATCTTCCTCCACTGCATTAGATCATTTCCATCTAAGTTACTGTTTACAATTGCAGCACTCTCTAAATATAGGATGCTCTCCCTTAATCTGAACCAGAAGGCAATACGAGAAGCAACAGATAGAAACTAACTAAGTTAGTTAGTTAGAACTAAGGAGAAATTTCCTGACAGTTAGAACGATCAACTGGCTTCATAAGTTGTGGATGCTTCATAAGTTGTGGAAGAGACTGAATAGTCATTTGAATGAAATGGTATAGGGTTTCCTGCCTAAGCAGAGGATTACACTAGAAAACCTTCAAAGTCCCTTCCAACCCAGATATTCTACATTCTATGTTCTTTTTTACTTTACAATTCTAACTTGGGGTCCTTAATTCACACTGCAGGTAATGGTGCTTACTTCCAGCTGCCATGTATCAGAACAAAACCAAGAAATTTGTCCCCATCCTCTTTAGTTCCTGTCCTATCAACAGAACTAGAGTGTGCACACAGAGTAACACAATGATTTCTCGTTCCACCTTAACCCTGAGCTGAGATGGGGGATGCCAATCCAAGAAGAGGGTTGCTGCATTTCCTCTCCCAATTGCAGATGAAATAAATTCACCTTTGTTTTTTCCCAACCAAAATTTATTACTGTGAAGAAGGATTCTCAATAAACAATTGGGCATTCACTGAATTTGCAACAATCTCTCATTCTCATTCATGAGTGCATACTAGGGTACTAACAGAACAACAAAATAACTGAATTGGAAAGACCCTTGCAGGTCTTTTAGTCCAACCCTTGCTCAAGCAGGAGACCTTATATCGTTTCGTACAAATGTCTCTCTCTCTTCTTAAAAACCTTCAGTGTTGGAGCATGTCTTATAATTAAAAATATAACAAAAATCATGAAAAGAATAATAAGAAACAACACAAAAACAACAAAGATCCCTCCAATCAAAGTTGAACCTTCACTCTTTTTCAAAGCAGAGAAGGATAATAAATGTCATCCATGCAGGAGCCAGTTTCAATAAGTCTAAATTTTTGCTCCAATTCCAAAAAACATTTAGATCTCTTCTAAATTTGGAATATTTAGAATAGAATTTAATTGAATGGAATAGAATAGAATTGAATAGAACAGAACAGAACAGAACAGAACTAGAATAGCAGAGTTGGAAGGGACCTTGGAGGTCTTCTAGTCCAAACCCATGCTTAGGCAGGAAATCCTACACCACTTCAGACAAATGGTTATCCAATATCTTCTTTAAAATGTCCAATGTTGGAGCATTTACAGCTTCTGGAGGCATGTTATTCCACTTATTAATTGTTCTAACTGTCAGGAAATTGCTCCTTAGTTCTAAATTGCTTTTAAGACTTTTAAATTATGTCACATTTAATTAGAACTTAAAAGTCCATGCAGTCTTTTTTTAATTTTCAGATTCTAATGTCTAATTCTAATATTGGTCCAATGCAATCCAAGCCAAAAATTTATTACCTCCCACAGCGATAGAAAATCAAAACCAAGCAATGTAGAAAAACAAACACTCATTAAAAGCTCTCACAGTTCCAAATTATCTTTTCTGGTAGTCAAGGTAAATTTTCCTAGCTGCCTTTTCTATTCTATCTTCCACCAAGTATTGCAATACTCTCTTCCCAGCAGATGGTTCTCTTAAATCCATAATACAGTCAAACCAGCTAATTTGTCAAAACTATCAAAAACACTTTAAATCCACATTAAAAAAAACTTTTCACGGGTTCTTTCTTTTTATAATTTTTAATTTCTCCAAATCCAATTATAAGAGCAAGAATCTTCTTCGGCTTTGGTGTTTTAGCCTCCACTTTATCCTTCTTCCTCCATGGAGTTTCCCAAATGCCAATTAGCTACTAATTTTGGCTCCAACACCCTTTTAAAGTCCAAAATCAAAGTTTTCTTTTACCTGTGAATTGGCCAATCACTCATCCAGTTCCAAAATTTGTTCCAACACCGCTCCTGCTCAAAAACTTAATCTGGTTGCTCCAGCTTCAGAGCAGACATTTAGAAAAGGCCCCCGCTTATGCCATTTAGTCCGAAAAGGTATCTCTGACCTACTGAGGAACTTGCTGGTTCTTCTTGGTTGTCAGAGATGCCTCTCCTTCTTCCTTCTTCTTCTGGTCCGAAGATCCCCCAACAGCAGTTTGTCCAGCTGGATTTTTACAGAGCTCATTGGAGCCTGCTATTTTTCCAACTGGTCTCGCTGTGATGCTTCTGGTTTTCTCCTGATCCTGAGCTTTCTTTTGCCAATTGGGGTCACATAACTTGCTGATGTTTTCTATCCATTATGTTTTAGGTCTTTTGTGGGGTTTGTTTTAATCAAGTGGGGTCCATTCTCTGACTGCCTTAGTCCACCTTCCACCCGTTCTTATTGCTTTGTGACCAGCCTATTTCCATTTCAATTCTTTTACTTTCTTGATGGCATCATATACTTTCATTTGTTCTCTAATTTGTGTGCAGGTCTATCTTGCTTGTAATGCTGAGCATGTATCTTTCCATGGCTCTTTATACCACTCATAGCTTCTGTAACAATTGTTTCTGGAAAGTCTGAAAATGTTAAAATATTCATGACTGGGAGAGACATGTTGGATCATATGATGGACATGTGGTTGCTGGGCAGGGATTTGAAATTTCTTTTGGGTGGGAAAAAAATGGAACTCTAAGATTTGGGTTTTCTCAGATGTACCAATATCACATATCTAATAAAATGGAACTTTGAGGAATTACTGGCCTGAGAGCCTTCTTTTATTGGGGAGTATTACTTTGAACCCTGAAACCAACACATGAAATCTAGATTATATTAGTTTAAACAAGTATGTGAGTGTCTTTAAAAAACTGTAGAATCCAAAAATTCATTGATTTTATTTTATTTAATATTTTAGAATGTTACTAACTGCTAAAAGGAAAATTGTTACTTAGCAGATTAAAAGTATTATTGTGGAAGAAAAGTCAAATGCTATTTTCTTCAATATGCTTGTATCTGCAGCAAATCATCCAAATATCATTGGAAATTCATGCCCTTCTTTTTTGCTATTGAGGACATCAATCGGAATGGTCATATCTTACCCAACATCACCCTGGGTTATAATATCTATGAAAATTTCTTCAAGGTAGAGATGACTACAGATCCTTTGCTGGATCTGCTTTCAGATGGGGAGGCCAATGTGCCCAACTATAGGTGTGGAAGGCAGAGAAACACAGTGGCTATTCTGGAACAGGCTGAGGCTGGCATCTCCACCCAAATTTCAACCATGTTGGGCACCTACAAAATCCCTCAGGTGGGTCTTTCTTGTGGAGGCAGTTTTCAGTCTTGCATCTTTGAATAAGAGGTCCTCTGCTGAAGGAACTCTTTTTATTACAGAGATGAGAGCAAAAGCATTTTGCTTCTTAAATGTAAAATATTACCATCTTCCATTCCTTTCAGATTAGTTACAGTTTGGCTACCCCCCTTCTGAGGGATAAAATTCATTTTCCTTTCTTCTACCCAATGCTCCCTGCGGAAGGAGTCCAGTACCCAGGAATAGTCAAGCTTCTCCTCCATTTCAGGTGGACCTTTGTTTGCTTAATTGCTCCAGAAACTGACCAAGGGGAGAGGTTCATGAGGACAATGTCTTCATTGATGCTACAGAGTGGCATTTGTGTAGTTATATATCAAACTTTTCCACTAAATGAGGAAAGAATGGAGATGATGATACAACCATTTTTCAAGTGGAGGAAAATTAATGTCTTTGTTTATGGATCACAGACTAGTTCATTCCGGATAGGAATAAGAATTGTACAAGAAGTACTACATGGAATGGGAAATACTCTGGAAAAAGTATGGATCACCACGGCTCATTGGGATCTCAGTTTTGATTTGAAGTTTAATATGTTTACCTATAAACACATTGGTCCCATTTTTTCCTTTCTGATACAGAAAGGGAAACGGGCAAACTTTAATGTTTTTTCTGTTGCTTCCAAAGCCATGCGTAATAGTATGAGGAAAAGCTTTACATGTTCATCTACCAAGGATGCCTTTTCCCTGAAAGTCTGGAGATGGTGCAGACAGACAGAACTGGGGATTTTGCAAAAAGAGTTGATTGATTGGGTCCTGGCAGTAGACAGCCATCTCACTTACAACACTATTTGGGCTGTGGCAAGGGCCTTAAATTCAGTTTATGTGTCTAGATTCAAGAAATCTGTGAGGAAGAAGAGTATGAAGATGAAAGTTCCAAGGCTGAAAGGTTGGCAGGTATTTCTTTTTTGCGTTTCCCCTGGTTAGAAATTCTGTTTATATATAGCACCACAGAGCTAACAAAGAGTACAGTCACCATGTGCTTTACTTCTTAACTGTTTTAACTGTTAACAAGAAGCTCTATTTAAACAAAAGAACATATATACCATAGATCCAAACTTGTAAACATCTACTGGCTGAATATTACTGTTGTTGTTGCATTGAAATACATTCCAACAATGAATTCCAATATTCTTGCAGTTGGGAATCAGTTTAATTTTCCCCCAAACAGAATACTTTGATACCTTGTTCATTCCTCTATCCTGCTATCTCATTCAATCAAATATCTCCTGTTTACCTGACCATAATATTATTCTGTGTTCATGTCCCTCTTCTTTGGACTTTCTCTCTAGAAGCATAAGTGTTTATGTGCCTCAGAGAACCCCCTTCCATTCCTTCTGATACAATGGGGAAGTCAAATTCCTCTGAATGGGGGGGGAGTGTTCTTGGTGCTCCCTGAGCTTGATTGTTTCCTTGCAGATATTTCATTACCGAAATGAGGTAACATTATAATTGGTACCTCTGAACCCCCTCCCCTTTATGTGCTATCTTTCTGTTGAAGGTTTCTCACACAAACCTACAGATAGCTTCCCCCAGTCTGATGTCGTTTCTAAACTGTGATTTTTCGATTCCAGCTTCACTCCTTCCTTCAAAGTTCACAGTTTCACAATAATTCCATCGAAGGAGTGTATTTGGATGAAAAAGGAGATCTGACAGCTGACCTGGATATTCTGAACTGGATCATTTTCCCCAACAGATCTGTCAACGAAGTGAAATCTGGGCATCTAGAAAAAGATGCATCCCAGGGTTTTAAAGTAATCATTTACCAGAAGAGTATCTCACTGGTGGAAATGCTGAGCAAGGTGGGACTAATTATTTTATTTCATTGAAAGTGGCAAAAACGTGATTCCAGTCTTTGGATTGGTGGGGGTTTGCTTTCAATGCCTTTGAGTTTTCAAGTCAACTGACCTGAATCTAAAGAGTGTAAACTTTTT
Organism: Thamnophis elegans; assembly: GCF_009769535.1. NCBI lineage: Eukaryota > Metazoa > Chordata > Lepidosauria > Squamata > Natricidae > Thamnophis > Thamnophis elegans. Next base: position 167,695,782 of record NC_045542.1, on the reverse strand, counting down.
TATCAGTTATTCAGGTGATCTTGAAAAATAGAGTTAACAATTTTCACACATGGTATATATTCACTGAGTCTATGGAAAGGGAAGGAGATTGAGCCAGTTTTGTCGATAACGTCATTTACCTAACCAAAGAATCCAATGAATAGTTTCCTGATAAATTTCATAACAAAATTTAAAATCAAAGTCTCAAAATCATAGTGCATATGAAACAACAAGAGGAAGGACAAAAACAGAGGAGTATCAGATCAATTTGTTAGATAATTTGTTGGATAAACCTCATATTTTGTCAGAGTTTTGGCAGCATGACTTTATGTGATACACCAAGTAGCAATAACATAGCGCACAGAATCTTTAAGACAATTAACAAGTGGTTTATTTACAACTATATATAGGCAAACACATACAGAAGATAAAATCCCTTTCTATTCCCTACAGACACAAGAGAGATGTGAAGTTCCCAGAAGATGACCTAATTAATTTGGGAGCCTCGAGACAAAGTTCAAAAGAAATCCAATCATTTATTAGGATCAACATTCTGATGTGGACTCCTGTGGAACCAAAACTGCTTACACTTAATTGCTTTTGAACTTTACCCCTGTATCCCCTCCCTTCTGTCCTGCATCATAACTCATATTCTCCAACTAGGCTGTAGACATGCAATCCGACTCCGGCTGAAGTCATACATGGAATTTCCCTTTCCATGCCAGCCTGATAATAGTCATGGCAATGCTTTAGAAGTTTACATCCGGCTCCCCTCACTTCCTGAAAGCAACCTGTGTGACACAAAGACACCCATCCTCCGCGAGCTGCACTGGCTGCCTGTTGATCTCCGGGTGCGATTCAAGGTGCTACTTATCACCTACAAAGCCCTTCATGGTACTGGACCTGGGTACTTGAGAGACCGCCTACTGCCAATTACCTCCACTAGACCGATACGATCGCATAGATTAGGCCTCCTCCGAATTCCATCATCCAGCCAGTGTAGACTGGCAACTACCTGGAGGAGAGCCTTCTCGGTGGCTGCTCCGACCCTCTGGAACGAACTCCCCGTGGGGATTCGGACCCTCACCACCCTCCAGTCCTTCCGCGCCGCCCTAAAGATCTGGCTGTCCCGGCTGGCCTGGGGTTAAGATTCTAACCCCACTCGAATTGCGTGACTGTTGTGTTTTTAATAATGATGTATTGTCTTTATGTTAGAAATTGTTTGTCCTTCCCCCCCCCCTTTTTTTGAACTGTGAGCCGCCCTGAGTCCCCCCAGGGAAAAGGGCGGCATACAAATAAAGGGAAAATGAAATGAAATGAAAAAAGGTATATAACTTAAGGATGTGTCCCTCCCCCAGGCTTGCTTGGATTTTCTGCATGGAACTTTGCTATGAGTCGATCAGCCTGGATATTTCTACTTTTCACCTATGATGCCCCGATAATGGGTAGCCCTTCCACTTGATTAAGTATTGGAGTTGTCTCCTGTGCCACCTTGACTCGAGGATTCATTTAACTTCATAATGGATTTGGCCCCCTATAACCATAGTGGTCTCAGAGTGGATTCAATCACAGGCTTTAAGAAGCTATTATGAAACACTGGGTGTATCTTCCCCAACAATCGAGGTAGTTTCAATTGCACTGTGATTAGGTTGATGATCTTTACTATGGGGAATGGTCCCATAAACTTTGGCCCCAGTTTCTTGCTAGGCAGTTTTAATCTCAAATATTTTTGGGGAGGTAAATCTTTTCTCCCACCTGGAATGGCTGTTGTGGAGCCCGGTGTTTATTTGCCTGTCTCTTATAGGTTTGTGCCGCTTTGGCCAGTGCCTTTTTGACATTTTCCCAGGTTGATTTCAGCATTTTTGGACTGAATAACTGTGTGTTGGTGAAGACTGTATGTGTATCTTCATTCCACTCCAGCTAGAAAAGCTAAATATGTCTTTTTTGATGCCACCATTTCATCAATGAACGTTGAGAGAGAAGGAAGGAAGGAAGGCAGGCAGTTCTACCATTTTACCTTTTCACTGCTGAACCTCTTGAAAACTGGAGCCCAGCCTTGTTTCAGTGCCTTAAGGCAGCAATAGAATTCAGCTTACAATGGAATGAAGTACGTGTGAGAGATTGCTTAGGGGAGCTTATGCCAGCTGAAGTGGATAATCAACCCCTTTGCAAAGAAAAATTAGGTGGAGGTGAAGATGAATTGGATATGGAGTGAGGATGTTAAAATGCATTCTTCTATTTCCTATAAACAACAACAGCTTTGCACAAGGCCAAGAAGGAAATTAGCCTTGGCCATGATTCTCTCTTCTCTTCTCTTCTCTTCTCTTCTCTTCTCTCCTCTCCTCCCCTCCCCTCCCCTCCCCTCTTGTTAGGTCAGGACTCAGACAATGGATCTAAAGAAGAACCCATTGAATGTCACTCTCAGGAAAAAAATCCATGTTCATGGAAAATGTCAGCATTATTGTCCTTCCAAAAAGACTTTCTCCTGCTGTCACCCACCTTCCATGGTAGAGATGGTTCCTTCTGCACATGGGCGACAATTGTAGCAGCAGATGGGCTTCCCTTCCTGAGCCACCTTCATGAATCCAGGAGAACAGCTTTCCACACATCTGGAGGGAGGGAAGGGCTGGGCAGAGAGGAGGAAATTTTAAAAATCCACAAATGAATTGTGGTATTTCCTAAAAAGAAGTAAAAGGTAAAGTTTGGAGCTATCTGGTATAAGGCTTATCTTTGCTGAATTTGAAGAGGTCCTCAAGTCCAATTCCCTTCTCACAAAGGAGACCTTATACGATTATGGACAAATGGCTGTCCAATTTCTTCTTAAAACCCTCCAGTGGTGGAGCACCCACCACTTCTCTAGGCCAGCTGTTCCACTGATTAAGTGTTCTTACTGATGGGTAATTTATCCTTCATTCTTGCTTGCTTGGATCTCTCTTTGATCAGCTTCCATCTGTTTCTTCTTGCCTTGTCTCTTGATGATTTGGAGAATAGGTTGACACCTTCTCTGTGACAGCCCCCAAATATTGGGAGACTGCAATCATGTCACCCCTAATCTTTTTTTTTGTTTGAATTGGCATTTCCAGTTTCTACAACCGTTGATGATATAGCTGAGCCTCCAGTTCCCTAATCATCTTTTTTACTCTTGTCATGTACGTACTCAAGGGGATGTTGGAAGGATTCTCTGCTTTGGAGAAGTGAATCACGTTGCCCTATTATTTAAGCCTTGCTATAGCACAGAAATTGATAGACTACTAACTGGATGTAAGGATATTTTTCTCAGACAGCTGAACATGTAACCAAATAAGATGTTTCCTCTCTGGGAAAACTGAAATGACATCCCTGCCCCAATTGTGCAATCATCTTGGTGAGACCTTCAGAAAGGGTTGAATAAAGTCTTTCCCCCACCTTGTCTAGCATTTCCATCATTGCAGTAGCATTCTGGTGGATCATCAACTTGAAATCCTGGTATCCCTCTCTTTCTAGACTTCCAAATGTCACTCTGTTGATAGACATATTAGAATAAATAATACAATGCATAATGTCCAGGTCTGCCACCAACTCTCCATTCTGATCTAAATACACTCCATTGATGCAATTATTATAAAACTGAGAGTTTTGAAAAAAGGAATGAAGCTGGAAAGGAAAAGAAAAATGATAACATTACAAATGACATACAAAGCTCTATGGCAAAAAAATCCTCATTTGTGCTGGAATGATCTGTACTGAGGAATATGCAATAAAATATCTATTAAAAGGACTAAAATGACCATTCAAAGCAAAGTCTGATGAAAGTTGTCCTTTATCTCTCCCCATTCATAACTGTCACTGCAGAGGGAGATTAGAAAACCAAAGGGAAGTTTAGGAAAGGAGTCACCCAGTGTGAGCTAGTGAGGTCCAAAGTTAAAACCCTAAAGGAAGGGGATGCAGTGCACAATCACATTGAAGGAATTCTCCCAGTGAGGTCAACATGAACTAAAATGCCCCACAGAGAAACAAGGCTATAAAGAACTGGTTAACAATCAATGGGAGGATAGGAAGAGAAAAATCTTGGCTCACCTTAGGGTTACCTATTGGAGCTTTTGCTCTAGTAGCATGTTGTGCTAACGAATCTTGCATTGAGGTGAGAGATTTGGTTTGGAGAAGAGACCCCAGATCCTCACTGGGAAAGATGATTCTCTCTCACCAGTTAAGGTCACCTCCATATACTTTTATGCAACATCTATGGAATGTTTTATGGAATGTTCTTCACTCTTGCTCCTTCTATACTTTCTCCTACTTCTATACTTTCATCTTTTATCTTGTGAGCTGACCTCAGCCCTCTTAGCTTCTTGGACCAAAGATCTTTACCACTTTTGGACGTCTCATATCCTGCTGAGAGTTTAAAGCAGGGGAAGAGGAATCCAAAGGGGGGTCATAGCACAGGAATGAGACCCCTCTGGGTCAAGTCTCCTTTGGAGCAGAGGGGCAGCCCAGGAGGTGAGAGGATCAGAGTGTTTAACAGCCTAATATGGAGATCACATTTTCTGAGGTTGGGTGGGACAGGGCAGGGCTCCTGCTTGTGAAGAAAAGAGTCTAAGATAAAAGAGCTGAATACAAATCAGAAGTTAGCAAAAAGCTTTTGTTAAAAAAACAAAACAAAAGAAGTTGGAGGCTAAATATATGAAGAACACCTACAGGAATTTGGTAGATCTTGTCTAATGAAAGAACTGGAATGACATGAGGGAATTTCCAATATTTGAGGGGCTGCTACAAGGATGAGGGGATCAAACCATTTTCCAAAGCAGCTGAAGGCAGGACAAGAGGCAATGGAGGGAAACTAATTAAGGAAAGAAGCAACCTAGAACTTAGGAGAAATTTCCTAATAGTGAGAACAATCAACCCATCAAATGATTTGCCTTCAGAAGTTGTGGTTACTGCATCACTGGAGGCTTTTAAGAAGAGACTGGACAGCCGTTTGTCTGAAATTGTCTAGGGTCTCCTGCTTGAGCAGGGGATGGGACTAGATGACCTCAAAGATCCCTTCCAGCTGTGTTGTTCTATGTTTTAGAAATGAGCAAGATAAAATGAAAGCAACAGGAAGACCAATGGAAAGTTGGAACTCAATTAATTTTTCTATATTCAGACTAAACTATTACTATTGTCAGAACAGTTACACAGTTCTTACAATTGTAAAATTGATTCTCAACTTCAGTGGAGAGCTGTGAAAAAGAAAATAAGTACCTGCCAAGCCTTCAGCACTGGAATTTTGACGTTTCTAATATTTGTAAATGTTGTCCTCCTGGATCTGGATAAATAAGCTGTATTTAAGGCCCGTCCCACAGCCCAGACTGTGTTGTAAATGAAATAGCTGTCCATAGCCAGGATCCGATCCCTTTCCTCTTTCCTCAGAGTTTCCAGGTCTTCTCTCTGCTTGCACCGTCTCCAGACTTTCACCGAAAAGGCATCCTTGGTGTAGGAGCACAAGAAAGAGTTCTCTACAGAGCGGCTCATGAAATCATAAAGTTCGCTATACCCCTCATCGTTTGCCATTTGACTTTTCTTCATAAGAAAGGAAAAAATGCTATGGACGTATTGAAAGGGAATACTTTTATCTTTAAAATAACGACTGAAGCCCCAACGGATTGTTGTGATCATAACTTTTCCTCTAAGAGGTTCAGCAATAAATGCAAATATCTGATGCATAATTTTAAACCCTGAAGCACATGTATTCATGTCTGCACCGTAAATAAAGACGTTCACTTCTCTCCACCTGAGGTATTGGTTCACAGTTATAGATGGTTCCCCAAGAGCTGTGGGAAAGGTTTGTGATATAACTGGGCAAATGCCATTCCTGATCAGCATGGAAGTCATCGTCCTCATGAACCTTTGTCCATTATCAGTGTCTGGAGCAAGGAAACCCACCAAGGTCCACCTGAAATAGAGGAGAAGCTGGACCATCCCTTGGTACTGGGCTCCTTCCGCAGGGAGCAGAGGGTAGAAGAAAGGAAACTGAATTTTATCACTCAGAATCCAGGAGTCAAAACTGTAAGTGATCTGGAAAGGAAAACAAAGAAACTCTATTTTACTGAAGAGCAGGGGGAGGGGATAACTTTAATGTAGGAATGGTTTCATTCCTTGTAATGAAGAACCTTCCCTAGACACATTCAGCAGAGTTGTACAATCTGCTTTAAGAGTGTGCCAGAGAGAGGATTGTCTTCTCTGCTCTTTCTCTGCCATTTGATAGAACCTCCATCCTTACTTCATGCAATTCCCACAATATAACATTGTTCTTCATTTAAAAGAGAAGATGTCCGGCTGTAAGTTGCATGTCTACAAATGGTCTTCCCAACAAAGACACACCTGTGGGATTTTGTAGGGTCCCAACATGGTCGAAATCTGGAAGGAGATGTCAGTATCAGCCTCTTCCAGAACAGCCACTGTGGTTCTCTGCCTTCCACAGCTGTAGTTGGGAACGTTGGCCTCCCCCTCCAAAAGCAGGTCCAGCAAAGCCTCCGAGGTCATTTCTGCTCTGAAATAATTGTCATAGATGTTGTATCCCAGGGTGACATTGAACGAAATGTTAGGATCCTTGTTGAACGCTTGGAACGCAAAAAGAAAGGACAGGATTTTCCAGTTCTTTGTTAATGCTTTCCTGAAAGTATGAATGTATCAGGACATAATCAATGGAAGCCCCATGTCATTTAACTGTTCTTTCAACAATTGTATTTCCAATCCACATAAGGCTGAGAGGTTTGGAGGCATTTTCAAATCTCCAAAATATATATTTATCTCACCTATCTGAATGGAACTCTAGGATTCTTTCCATTTTTCTTTCATTTAGGTATATTGAATGCATATTATGTCTGGATTTATTTAATTATAGCTATATTATGTCTGAGTGTCTAGTTTATCTAGTATTACTTCCCTAATTCTTTTTACATTTAAATTGATTAAGAATTTCTCCAAAAAATGAAATGTTAATCAAAGTGGAAAAATGAAATAAATAAATAAATAAATAAATAATACATACATACATACATACATACATACATAGAATTCCAGAAATAAAAAGAGAAAAATAACCTGATTTCCAACCTTCGTTTCAACATAAATTTTTCATTTTTTGAAATTCTACATTTTTCACAGTCAAGTCTCCCACTCTGAGAATTCCATCGTTCTCCCATCCTTGAGCATACAGCAACCTTGCTGCAATTACCATATATACCATATATTCATCTGCTATGAATGTCTTTTAATTAATTGTTCAGAAGTCCCAATAAAAAAGAATTCTGGTTTCTTCACAATTTTTAGCCTTTCTAATCCTTTGCATGATTGTGTCAATTTGTATCTAAAATGTCTTAGTTTTCTCACAAATCCACCCTGCATGATAAAATGTTCCTCCATGCTTTTCACAATTCCTGATTTTGTTTGAAACATGTTTTACACGGTTTTGATAAAGTCTCTGGCCTCATATACCAAGAATAGAACATTTTATTTTTTTTTAAAAAGCATTCTCTTAAAATATGACAGAATGCAAATTGAATACCAGTTACCCAAATTCTACCTATTTAATTTCCAAATTTAACACTGCATTCAGTCATGCAAATTTAATTTGTTCATCTTGTTTCAAATGCTTCAAACTTTATACATTTTTGTTATTATTTGTACATAATTCAGTTTTAAATTTAACTTTAGCTTATTCTTCATATTGTCCTTATTCTTGCTGTTGATTAAGATTTCAGACTGTTTTTCCATTTCTTTCAGTCCCTTTGCCTATTTATCTTTTCTAATAATGAATAATTGAAAGTATGACAATTGGAAGAGGAACATACAGAGACACCCACAATGGCACAAAAAATGAGCAGCTATGACCGTTAACAAATGGGATAAGTGCTCAGTTGCTGAAGATGTTTATATGTCCACAATAGAGACTTAGCTGACATTTAATTCATCATATGATAAAGATACTGGCAATCACTCAAAAGGGATTCAGGCATTTAAGAAAAGTCAATTCTGAACTGGGATCCATTCATTTAAAAGGTGGTACAGAATACAATTGATGATATCTCATTTTTACTTCAGAGAAAAAATATCTATATTTCTGCATTTTTCTACCCCTGCTGGGCATGAGAGTGGTAGAATAGGAGAACCATCCTCTCTTCTCCATCCACAGTCCAACTCTGCTAAGATGATGTCAAGAAAAGCAGAAGTTGCTTCTCCAAGGTCAAGAAAAATAGACAACCTCTACTGGTTATTTATTTGAGAATTTCAAATCAGGTTCATCAGCTGAAAAGGTTGATCCAAGGATGAAATGAGACAGAAAGAGAGAAGAACTAGCAGATCAAAGAGATCATTCATTGTAAGAGAGGTGGCTGGAACTTTAGAACTTAGGGTGTAATGGAGAGCCTCTAATTCTGTGCAGGGATTTTGACATACTGAGCAATTTGAGTCAAAGGAGATTTGTTGAAGCTTAATGGAAGAAGAAATATCCTCATTGCAGAGACAATGCCACCAATGAGAAATTCTCTTGGCTTGTAATAGTTCTCTGGATGCACCTCATCCCTCTTCAGAGTCAGGATGCATTTGGCTCTGAGACTTCCCAGAACTTCCTGGGGCAGCAGAAGCAGCAGAAGCAGCAACATGACTTGTGCTCCTGATGGAGTCTCCAGCCTTGCTTTGAAGGCAGGATGATAGGTGGAAGAAACTAAAGCTCACTTCCAAGACTGAAGCTCTGGAAGTTTCCTAATCCAGGCAGTCAGACAAGGCTTCACATTTGCAGCTCCTGCCTGTCTTAAAAGCTTTCAAGGATCTCTCTTTCTCCAGGGCCAGTTATGCCCCCAAGATTTTTCAGGCATTAGGCAAAGAGGCTTTGATGTATTATCAAAGTGGAAGCATGTTATGTCTGTCTTTGTACGACATCTTGAAGCTTTCCAAAATGTCTTTGGAGATTTAGCACCAAGAGAAGAAATAAATCACTATGATTTGGATAAGGGCCATAAGGAGAGACATTGTCTCTCTAAACTCTGAGTGAGTCAACAGGCAGATGTACAATGGGAGGAGTCACAAATGGGGTGAAACTTGGAGGAGAGAGAGAGAAGCTGCTCCCTCAACGTCTCTTAGAAAATCTCTTGATACTTTCCACCTGAAAACAGAAGTTTGGGATGAATCTGAAATGTCAATCCTCAATATGGATACAATTTATCCTGCTTTAAGGTGGACTTTGGCTGCCTTTTTTGAGATGGGTGCCTGCTCTTCTTTCTATGACTACTTCTTCTCTCTTATAATGTACCAAACTAGAACAAAATCCCTGAAAATGACTTTTGTTCATTATTTTATATGAATAAAATAACTTTAATTCATTATTCATAAATGGTTGAGTTCATGTTCTATTATTGGAGTATTTCAACTTTGAAAAAAAAATAGCTATTGTTCTGCAATAGAGAGAAAATACACTGTTCTTTGTAAAGGTAGAATTAAACCATAGAAGAAACCAGAATGTGTTTCAGGGACCACTAAGAGAAAAAATACAACAACATATTTACATCTTTAGAGATAAATTAATAAATAGGTCAAATTAGGACAGCATAACATTTTCAGATGTAAAACCTTTGAAATCTGTTGAGGAGATCTAGGCAACCAAACTGAATAAAATCTACCATCTATAAAACTACTTCACTTTATTTAATACTCCATAGCAGGGGTGTCCAAATGGCGGCCCATTGGCCGGATGCGTCATGTGCAGGCCACACCCACCCCAGCTCCGCGAAGGGGGAAAGTCGTGAAATGTCACATGACGGCAATATCATGCAGTGAGTTTGACACCCATGCTCTACAACCTTTGGTTAGATGAATGTAAAGAATTGGTCAGAAAACGGAGTGTATTAATCCAATGACTTTTTGGCAACTAAGGTGGCCCAGGGCAAAAGGTCCAGGGGAGATTCCTTGTGAGGCATCTGGATGAACCAGTTGGACCTCAGGAAGTGGACAGGATCCTTAGGACTGAGAGCTCAGCCATTCTTTAGATTCACGCCCTTTATGGCTGATTAAAGAGCCCTGGTGGCACAGTGATTAGAATGCAGTACTGAAGGCTATTTCTGCTGACTGCCGAATGCCAGACTTTTGGCAGTTCGATTCTCACTGGTTCAAGGTTGATTCATCCTTCCATCCTTCGGAGGTCAGTAAAATGTGGACCCAGATTGCTGAGGTAATATGTTGACCCTGTTGACCCTGCAAACCAACAGGAAAGAGTTGAAAAATGCACACCCAATCACATGACCCCACCACCACCAAGCCACACCCACAGAATCGGAAGGAAATATTTTTAGATTTCACCCCTGATATAGAGTTTCACCAGTGGTGGGTTTCAAAATTTTTAGAACTTCTTCTGTAGGTGTGGCCTGCTTTGTGGGAGTGACTTGCCAGCCATGTGACCTGGTGGCAGTGGCCAACTTAGAAAATGTGGTGAAACTCACTTAACAACACTCTTGCTTAGCAATCAAAATGTTGGCTCAGAAACTCTGACATTTGAAGCACACAAGTCTTAAAGCTGTCAAATTACAAGACCCTTGTACCCCTAACCCTTTAGAAAAAAAACCCAGGGTTGTTCAATCTTGACAGCTTTAAGACTTGTGGACTTCAACTCCCAGAATTCCTCCTTGCCCTTCATCTTGGTGATGTGTGGACGGACGGGGGGAGGGAGCTGGAACCGGTTCTAAATGGCACTGTAGATTTGTGGAACCTCTTCTATAGAACCCACCCCTGAGTTTCACCCAGAATTGTTTTTATGACCATATGACGGTCAGAAACTACTGTACAACACCAGCACTGTTTAAAATAGTACATATGTTTTTACTTTTGTTTTATGGTAAGTGGAATGCCAGGACAATTACATCGTATTCAATATATTCATATGTAAAGAATAAAAATATATCTTCAAAAGAAAAGACTTGAGCTGCTTCCCAAACTAAAGGAAGACAGTGGGAGGTTGCATCATTGATGAAGAGAGAAAATTACAGAATGGATGCAAATATTTCTTTTTGTTCCTTGACACTTTTAGAGTTGTGTTTCCATACTGAATGAAAACACTTAGAGCCATTAAATTTTGGATTTTTTTGGTTTCTTAGATACATGCTGTGCTGTGAGGTCTGCAGCTGAGATGATGGCAGTGCCCACATTGTGATTTATTTATTTTCAATTTTTTCAACAAATTTATATGGCTGTCTATTTCACACAAAGTGACTCTTGTTGGCATACAATTAAAGCTATAATTAAAAATTTAAAAAATGAGAAATAAACACTAAGAAAACAGGAGAGGAATGCATCAAGATGCAACCAACTACACAACCAGCATGCAGGCATCTTTTACCAAGTGATTCACAGGGCTGTTGACAGAATCACATTTTTAGGGATTTCTAGAAGGCCATAAAGCAGGAAGATACTCCGTAATCCAGGGTAGTTAATGGTTTTTAACTGGAAGGGGCTGTACAATCTCCCATGAAGTAGGCAGTGTTGCAACCCTTTTCAAGAGGCTCTCCATGGATCCAACCATGTTAGACAAGTTTTACCCTGTCTCCTGTATTTTTATAGCAATTGATTGAGAACACAGTTGTTGGGTCAATCATCAATAACTGAGTTTAAATATTCCTGGGAGAAACGTATGTCTAGCATCTGTCAAAAAATAAAATTAAAACAAGCAAACAAAAAAAACTTAAAGTAAAGACAGTGAAAGATAAGAATCTGGTGGATTACCTCAGAGAAGGGAGTTTCTGGTACCAGATATTTCTTATTTTAATTTGATTTAGTTGTTGTTCCTGTTTTTTTTTAAAAAAAAATAGTTATATACAGTACATTGGGGGATTTTTTGCTGGAACTTATCTATATACAATTTAATGCGGGTTTCCTGTCCCTCAGTATCAAATCTCATCTAAAGGTTTTCTTGAAATTTGAAAGACTATAAAAGAAATATTATTTTGTTTTCTCAGATACTGAAAAATGCACCAAATGCCCAGATGAACAATATCCAAACAAGAATCGAGTCAAATGTATCCCCAAAAGAATAGCCTTCCTGTCCTATGAAGAACATCTGAGCATAATCCTTGTGTTCTTTGCTCTACTCTTGTTCCTAACTACAAGCCTTGTTTTAATAACATTCCTTAAATATCTAGAAACTTCCATTGTCAAAGCCAACAACCAGGACCTCTCTTTCATCCTCCTGATCTCCCTCCAGCTTTGATTTTTGCCCTCCATTCTCTTCATCAGACAACCAAGGAAAGCAACCTGTCTTCTGTGACAAACAGTGTTCAGCATTGTCTTCTCAGTAGCTATATCTTCTGTGTTGTCCAAAACAGACATGGTGGTGCTGGCCTTCCTGGCCACAAAACCATGAAACAGGATGAGAAGATGGTTAGGGAAGAGCTTAGCCAACTCCATCATCCTTTCTTGTTCTGGTGTACAAATTTTCATTTGTGCCATGTGGCTGGGAGTTTCTCCCCCATTCCCTGACTCTGACATGCGCTCGCAGTTTGGAGAGATCATCCTTCAATGCAACAAAGGCTCTGTTGCCATGTTTTACGTTGTCCTTGGCTACGTGGGTTTCCTAGCTGTCGTTTGCTTCATGGTGGCTTTCTTGGCTAGGAACCTGCCTGTGGCCCAATAAAGCCAAGCTGATCACCTTTAGCATGCTGGTCTTTTGTAGCATCTGGATCTCCTTTCTGCCCACCTACCTGAGCACCAAAGGAAAGTCCATGGTGGCCGTGCAGGTCTTCTCCATCTTGGCCTCCAGTGCTGGACTGCTGGGCTGCATCTTCTTCCCCAAGTGCTATATTATCCTCCTGAGACAAGATCTAAACATAAAAGAACATCTAATAATAAAAGTAGGAAAGTGATAATGCAATTGTTCCTTTGACACATGACAATTATTCATTGAAATTTCTTGTTGGTTTATATGTTTCATTTACATCTGTTTGACAATTGAAGAACAGAGTTGGAAGTGACCTTGGAGGTCTTCTAGTCCAACCCCCTGCTCAAGCAAGAGATCCTATACCATTTCAGACAAATGATTGTCCAGTGACTTTTTTAAAGCCTCTAGTGCTGGATCACCCACAACTTCTGGAGGCAAACTATTCCATTGGTTTTGTGAAGTCCTCCATCATTGGCTTGGCACCTGGCAAACGTCCTGCCATCAAAGGATTTGGAGGAGAGGGGAAGTTGGGTATTAAACCTGTTTGGAATCTGGGAGGGGAGAATGTCAGTTGAAGGAGTTCAAAGCAGTTTGGAACCAGTTCATGCCAGGTATCTTCGTTGTCGTTCACCCTGAGTGTGGATTTCCACCAGCCCAAACACCTCAGTGTTTCCCAAAACATCTCAGTGATGTCAGATTGGCTAAAGATGGACTAGACATGGGGGAGGGATGGGGAACTGAGGGTTTGTTTTTTCTATTGCTACATGGGAACTTTGGATTCCTCCTGACTTTACTGCAGCCAGCATTTTTAAATAAAAGTTCTTTTCACTTCAGACAAATGGAGTTGAGAGTTTTACTTTCTGAAGGAATGAGACTGGGCCAGGTCTGACATTAGGTGGAATCTGATATGGTGGTCAACCCGGAGAGGATATCATCTCTACTATGGGGACAACACACATGATATCGGCTCAAGGGAGAAATCAGGGGGAGATTGAATGCTGGGAACATACCCATTGGTCATCTAAGAATGCCAGATGACCAATGGGTATGTTCTCAGTTTCAAAACATCTGGCTTTTCTTCCTCCCACCAAGACCTCTTGGGGGTTTTCACAGGAAGGGAGAAATTCACAGGAATTCACACCTCAGTTAAGACAAAACACACCCTAGCTGGCCAAAGACCATCTCCACGGTTACCCACAATGACCAAAGGGAGTGACTTCTACGACCCATGAAATTGCTTCATTGAGGGGAGGGGGTCAACAGGCAAGGCACGAACTGAGTGGGGTCAGAGATGGCTTCACTTAGGTTGTGTCAACATGGTGCTTCTGATAAACAACTGGACATTTCTTGCAAAATGGCTTGAGATCCTGATTTTATTAGGACTTTCATGCTTCTTTTTTGATAAGAAATTGTACAGCTTGAAAATAAAGAAGACAACATTTGTATTTCAATGCATCCTTTCACCGACTTCCATGGAAAATGCTCTGGATAAATCGACTTCCATAGAGGCCTGCCTGATGATCCCCTCCGGACAAGGTGCACAGTCATAGCAGGAAACTGGCTCTCCTTCTGGAGGCTGCTTGGCGAATCCAGGATGACAACTTTCCACACATTTGGACTGAGGCAGAGACTGAGAAGAAAAACAAGGAATGGTAAAGGAAATATGTTAGGATTTATCATCCATGGAACATGGAGGTAGAGAAAAACATTAGCCAAGTAGTCTAATGGGTTCACTTTGGTAAATATGAAATCACTGATGGAATTCAAACAGATATAGATGATATAACTATACTTATATAAGCCCCTCTGTGAGGGAAAGGGGTGGTTAAGTATGAAGTATAAACAAATGAACCAAGTAACTGACTAACTAAGGCACAGCTGTCAAACTCCCAGCCAGTGGGCCAGAAGTGACACACCTGCTGGCCACACCATTCTGGGTCTAGCAAAGGAGAAAAAAGTCTTGATACATCATGTGATGTAGCCGTAACGCCGTGAGTTGGACACTACTGAACTAAGGCATATTAATTTGCAATAAAAGACTTTTGCATTTAATAAAGCCTGGAGGGATTTACCGTATATACTTGAGTATAGGCCGGCCCGAATATAAGCTGAGGCACCTAATTTTACCACAAAAAACTGGAAAAGTTATTGACTCGAGTATAAGCCTAGGGTGGGAAATGCAGCAGCTACCGGTAAATTTCAAAAATAAAAATAGATACCAATAATGTTTTTGAATATTTATTTCAAAGAAAAACAGTAAACTAGCTCTGGGACATCGTTATGTGGCTGCTTGCCATAACAAGGAGGAGGTGGGACATCGTTGCAGAGCGGCAGGAGGGGGAGGAAGGGGAATCGTAAGACAGCCCTGCATTATATTAGAATGTGAGGAGGGGGGATGGTGCGTTGCGCGCTGCATGGCAAACTGACACAGAGGGAGGGGAAACTCACAGGGGCGCCGGGCCATTCACGAGCGTCACCCAGCGGCATGGCCCCGCCCCTTTTTCTCCTCCATTTCGGGCAAATTTTTCACTGACTCGAGTATAAGCCGAGGTGGCTTTTTTCAGCCCCAAAAGTGGGCTGAAAAACTCGGCTTATACTTGAGTATATACAGTAATTGAGAAAAGATGTAAGCATTAAGCAGCAACCATTGGATTCCTCCTGTTGATGGTATTAACATCAATTCCTCTACTCTTCCTACACCCATAATGTTAAAGTATGATGATCTACTCATATTACAATTTAGAATAAAATGTATGGTAAAAAAAATATCATTATTTTTATTCTATTCTATTTATTAAAATAGAACAACACTGTGATGAAAAGAGGAACCTCAGATTTGGAAACTTTTATTCTGTGTTATAGCAAAAGTGCTCTCCTTTGAAAGTAGCCCAAAACCAACTTTCAGTTAGGACATCAAGGAAAATTCCTTACAATTGAGGGTTGTCAACTTTGAAGGATATTTTCATTGTTTAATTATATATTTACTAATTTAGCTCACTGGTAATCTAGGAAGAAATTCTGCCCAGTTTCTAGAACTGTAGTGAAGGGTAAGTTGCTGCACAAGGGACATGAGTAAGAGCCCTTTGTCAGAAGGAGATATTTTAAAGGCCCAGCCAGATATGTCCAAGAAAAGATCCTTCCTGTTCAAGAACTACACTTAGGTAAAATCAACTGGCATGTAACGATAGTAATGTAAGACCTATTATTCTCTCCAGTAGAGTTTCTACTTCCCACATTTAATTTCTAAGAAGAATTCTCAAGGAAACCCACCTTAGGGAGTAGACAGTCCACTTGAAATGGGTTCTCAGGCTATGGGAAAAAAGAGAAAAGGCACAAATATTTCACTCACTTTGTTGAGCAGTAGATGTGACAGGCTATCTTTGTTGTTAATAAATCTCTGTATTTCAAAATCCCCCAGTTTTTCTATGATGGGATCCTCTTTGGGGAGAACTAATAAGCTTGCAATGGCCAGTTGTGCTGCTACATCTCCATTTTGGTCCAAGTAGAATTTACAAGGGGAAAAATTGAAAAACTCATTTGTCTCCACAAATGGATGAAACTATAATGGAAATATGGAGGAATATTTAAAGCTGAAATCTTGGCTTCTTATACCTCATGGTGCTCTTACATTTGAAATTTTCTAAATTACAAAAATGCTTAATTATTAGAACAAGTGTTACCACTATCTACATAAGTGAACGAAAACTGTTCGGCAAAATTTGTCAATAATAAATTGATAAAATAGGTTGACAAAATACAAGTAATGCATTAGTCACTTATAGGGAACATGCCAGAGCAGGTGCCAAATAAATTGAACAACAGAAAAAAGAGATTATTCCTAAGACCAATAAAAGAGGAGGTAGAGTTGCACTATATATATATAAGAAATAACTAAATGTCTACAGAAATAGAGCACAACAATGATGAAAACTGCCTGAAATGCATTTGGGTCAATGTAAAAGGGGGATGGAGGTGACATTGCCATAGGTGTATAATATAGGCCATCCAAACAAAGAGAGAAAATTGATGAACCTTTTGCTAGTCAGCTAACCAAATTATGTAGGATGTCAGCATTCCAAGTATCATGTAGTTCCAATTTATAAAGCAGACATCTTAGCACATCTGTGGAATCCCAATTTTGGAAATTACACCAGAATTCCACCCAGTTAAAAGTTCATGATCTTGTCCCCACACACACAATCCATAACATGATCCAATCTTCTTCTTCCACGCTGGCATCTACACCCATCTGCTTCCGGTCAGGTGCAAAGGTGCAGAGACAAAAGATGACCTTGGTCTTCTAGAAAAGAATGACAACAATACATTCCACAATCCTACTCCTTTCTATTCTCCCCTCCCAACTACTACACTAATGGAAAAGTATAATGAATTAAAAGAAAGTGTAGCAGGCCAAAGATCCTAACAGGAATATAATTGCAGGCCTGACATAGGAAGCACATCACAAGAGCAATGAATGATTTTAACTACCCTGACATCAACTGGGAGACAAACTCTGCACTGTGAAAGAACAAACACATTCCTGACAAACCTAGCAGACAACTTTTACTCCCAAAATGTAGAGAAGGGAACAAGGAGATTAGCCATATTGAACTTAATAGAATCAAGATCACGTTAAGTGTTAATATCACTTTATAATGCCTTGGTAAGTCCACACATGGAATACGGCATTCAGTTTTGGTCGCCATGATGTAAAAAAGATGTGGAGACTCTAGAAAGAGTGCAAAGAAGAGCAACAAAGATGATTAGGGGACTGGAGTCTAAAACATATGAAGAACAGTTGCAGGAACTGGGTATGTCTAGTTTAATAGAAAGAAGGACTAAGGGAGACATGATAGCAGTGTTTCAATATCTCAGGGGTTGCCACAAAGAAGAGGGAGTCAAACTATTCTCCAAGGCACCTGAGGGTAGAACAAGAAGCAATGGGTGGAAACTAATCAAGGAGAGAAGCAACTTAGATCTGAGGAGAAATTTCCTGACAATTAGAACAATTAATCAGTGGAACAGCTTGCCTCCAGAAGTTGTGAATGCCCCAACAATGGAAGTCTTTAAGAAGATGTTAGATAGCCATTTGTCTAAAACGATATAGAGTTTCCTGCCTAGGCAGGGGCTTGGACTAGAAGACCTCCAAGGTCGCTTCCAACTCTGCTATTGTATTGTATTTTATTGTATTGTAAAAGAGACATTAAATGCTTGTGTCCTAAATAACAATCACCCCAAAACTCATTTTATATGTAGCTGAATCAGCTCGCAATGGTATTCAGCATTACAGCATCTGAAGGATTTCATTGGTCAGTAGAACTGAAGCCTCCAATCTGCCTAAGAAAATTATAAAAGTTTTACTCCAAACAATCACTTCTCAATTATTATTACTCACCTCTTTGACCAGGTTTAGCCCACATAAAAAGGGTCCTAATTCTTTGGAAAAATGAAAAAAAAGAGAAATCACTATTTTCCCCAACTTGTTGAGCACCTTTAGCTCTGACAAAGCATCCTGGTTGACTGCAAGTCTCTGCCTTTCAAAAGTCCCCAAATGCTTGTGGATGGGATCCTCCTTGGGAAGAACAACCATACTAAGGATCCTCAGATCTGCTGCTGCTATGTCTCCATTTTGATCCAAGTACACTTTGAGCAGGGAAAGATTGTACAATTCCTTCTTTTTTAGAAATGAATGGAATTAGAAAGGAAACATCCAGGAATCTTAAAAGCAGAAATCTTGCTTTGTTCTTTCATCTCTTTACAACTTTCTTCTATGGTTTTTTAACTTTCCTACATTGTGAACTGGGAGAAGAAGTGTTACTACTGTCTTCAAAACTCTAGAACAAAAGTTCAGTAATATTTCTCAATCATGCAGTATACTGAGAAAAAATACATTGACATGATATAATTGATGAAAATTGACAATCCCAGGGAACATTCCAGGAAAGGTCACAAATCAATTGAAGGAAAACTCCAAATAACTAAAATATTCATAAACTCAGTGAAAACAACAGTGTGATTACCAGAAAGCAAATATTTGTTAAGAAGAAAGTTGCAAAGCTAATCTTCATTCAGTTAGAGCAGATGGGAAAAATGACCAGATGAACCAATTCTATTTTATTGTAAGACTGCATTAACAGAATCTTTCAATCGTGAATGTACAAATTTTTCATCAGCTCTTTGACAGTCAAAAATATTAGGATCTTTTCTGAGTTTTGCCTGTTATGCAGCTACGGATTCCTTCCTCCACTCCCCATCTAATCTGATCCTTCCTTGAATATCTTTCTTTGGGATCCAAACTCATTCCCATATAACATTACACTTCCTTAATAGATTGCGAGAATGCTAGTGGTATAACTTCCGTTTTGCAAAGAATTCACAAAATGCTTCATGATCTAATTAATTGAGCACTCAATGGCATGATAATTAAGTGGATACAATTTATTTAAAATTGTAAAATAAAATTTAATATTACTGATACAATTTGGAGATGATACAATGTCGAAGTCCATTTTGCTCTACGAATTCATGGAGAGCTAACCCTAACCCTAAGCGGAATTTTCCCCAATGGCATTCCCATTGTATTTTACTAGGAAATATACATAAGTCTGGTTAAAAGTCATGCTACCTCCAAAACATACTGATGGTCTCCCAATCCAATGGTGATGTCCATTTTTCTCTGTGAATTCATGGAGAGCTAACCCTAACCCTAAGTGGAATTTTCCCCAAAGGCATTCCCCATGTACTTTACTAGGAAATATACATAAGTCTGGTTAAAAAGTCATGCTCCCTCCTAACCATACTGATGGGCTCCAAATCCAATAGCGATGTCCATTTTGCTCTGCGAATTCATGGAGAGCTAAACCTAACCCTAAGTGGAATTTTCCCCAAAGGCATTTCCCCGTGTATTTTGCCAGGAAATGTATATAAGGCCGGCTAAAAAGTCGTGCTCCCTTCTAACCAGACTAATGGGCTCCAATCCAATGGCGATGTCCATTTTGCTCTCCGAATTGATGGAGAGCTAATCCTAACCCTAAGTGGAATTTTCCCGAAAGGCATTCCCCATGTATTTTACTAGGAAATATACATAAGTCTGGTTAAAAGTCATGCTACCTCCAAAACATACTGATGGTCTCCCAATCCAATGGTGATGTCCATTTTTCTCTGTGAATTCATGGAGAGCTAACCCTAACCCTAAGTGGAATTTTCCCCAAAGGCATTCCCCATGTACTTTACTAGGAAATATACATAAGTCTGGTTAAAAAATCGTGCTCCCTCCTAACCATACTGATGGGCTCCAAATCCAATAGCGATGTCCATTTTGCTCTGCGAATTCATGGAGAGCTAAACCTAACCCTAAGTGGAATTTTCCCCAAAGGCATTTCCCCGTGTATTTTGCCAGGAAATGTATATAAGGCCGGCTAAAAAGTCGTGCTCCCTCCTAACCAGACTAATGGGCTCCAAATCCAATGGCGATGTCCA
Source organism: Thamnophis elegans (assembly GCF_009769535.1). NCBI lineage: Eukaryota > Metazoa > Chordata > Lepidosauria > Squamata > Natricidae > Thamnophis > Thamnophis elegans. Next base: position 167,675,666 of record NC_045542.1, on the reverse strand, counting down.
TTTTGCTCTGCGAATTCATGGAGAGCTAACCCTAACCCTAAGCGGAATTTTCCCCAATGGCATTCCCATTGTATTTTACTAGGAAATATACATAAGTCTGGTTAAAAGTCATGCTACCTCCAAAACATACTGATGGTCTCCCAATCCAATGGTGATGTCCATTTTTCTCTGTGAATTCATGGAGAGCTAACCCTAACCCTAAGTGGAATTTTCCCCAAAGGCATTCCCCATGTACTTTACTAGGAAATATACATAAGTCTGGTTAAAAAATCGTGCTCCCTCCTAACCATACTGATGGGCTCCAAATCCAATAGCGATGTCCATTTTGCTCTGCGAATTCATGGAGAGTTAACCCTAACCCTAAGTGGAATTTTCCTCAAAGCCATTTCCACGTGTATTTTGCCAGGAAATGTATATAAGGCCAGCTAAAAAGTCGTGCTCCTTCCTAACCATACTGATGGGCTCCAAATCCAATGGCGATGTCCGTTTTGCTCTGCGAATTCATGGAGAGCTAAGCCTAACCCTAAGTGGAATTTTCCCCAAAGGCATTTCCCCGTGTATTTTGCCAGGAAATGTATATAAGGCCGGCTAAAAAGTCGTGCTCCCTCCAAACCCTACTCCAAATCCAATGACGATGTCCATTTTGCTCTGTGAATTCATGGAGAGCTAACACTAACCCTAAGTGGAATTTTCCCCAATGGCATTCCCCATGTATTTTACTAGGAAATATACCTAAGTCTGGTTCAAAAGTCATGCTCCCTTCTAACAATACTGATGGGCTCCAAATCCAATGGCAATGTCCATTTTGCTCTGCGAATTCATGGAGAGCTTACCCTAACCCTAAGCAGAATTTTACCCAATGGCATTCCCCATGTATTTTACTAGGAAATATACATAAGTCTGGTTAAAAAATCGTGCTCCCTCCTAACCATACTGATGGGCTCCAAATCCAATAGCGATGTCCGTTTTGCTCTGCGAATTCATGGAGAGCTAACCCTAAGTGGAATTTTCCCCAAAGCCATTTCCCCATGTATTTTGCCAGGAAATGTATATAAGGCCAACTAAAAAGTCGTGCTCCTTCCTAACCATACTGATGGGCTCCAAATCCAATAGCCATGTCCGTTTTGCTGTGCGAATTCATGGAGAGCTAACCCTAACCCTAAGTGGAATTTTCCCCAAAGGCATTTCCCCGTGTATTTTGCCAGGAAATGTATATAAGGCCGGGTAAAAAGTCGTGCTCCCTCTAAACCCTACTCCAAATCCAATGGCGATGTCCATTTTGCTCTGCGAATTCATGGAGAGCTAACCCTAACCCTAAGCGGAATTTTCCCCAATGGCATTAACATTGTATTTTACTAGGAAATATACATAAGTCTGGTTAAAAGTCATGCTACCTCCAAAACATACTGATGGCCTCCCAATCCAATGGTGATGTCCATTTTGCTCTGTGAATTCATGGAGAGCTAACCCTAACCCTAAGTGGAATTTTCCCCAAAGGCATTCCCCATGTATTTTGCTAGGAAACATACATAAGTCTGGTTAAAAACTCGTGCTCCCTCCTAACTATACTGATGGGCTCCAAATCCAATGGCAATGTCCATTTTGCTCTGCGAATTCAGGGAGAGCTAACCCTAACCCTAAGTGGAATTTTCCCCAATGGCATTCCCCATGTATTTTACTAGGTAATATACATAAGTCTGGTTAAAAAGTCGTGCTCCCTCCTAACCATACTGATGGGCTCCAAATCCAATAGCGATGTCTGTTTTGGTTTACGAATTCATGGAGAGCTAACCCTAACCCTAAGTGGAATTTTCCCCAAAGGCATTTCCCCGTGTATTTTGCCAGGAAATGTATATAAGGCCAGCTAGAAAGTCATGCTCCCACTTAACCATACTGATGGACTCCAAATCCAATAGCGATGTCCGTTTTGCTCTCCGAATTCATGGAGAGCTAACCCTAACCCTAACTGGAATTTTCCCCAAAGGCATTTCCCATGTATTTTACTAGGAAATATACATAAGTCTGGTTAAAAAGTCGTGCTCCCTCCTAACCATACTGATGGGCTCCAAATCCAATAGCGATGTCCGTTTTGCTCTGCGAATTCATGGAGAGCTAACCCTAACCCTAAGTGGAAAATTCCCCAAAGGTTTTTCCCCGTGTATTTTGCCAGGAAATGTATATAAGACCGGCTAAAAAGTCGTGCTCCCTCCAAACCCTACTCCAAATCCAATGGCGATGTCCATTTTGCTCTGCGAATTCATGGAGCGCTAACCCTAACCCTAAGTGGAATTTTCCCCAAAGCCATTTCCCCATGTATTTTGCCTGGAAATGTACATAAGGCCAACTAAAAAGTCGTGCTCCCTCCTAACCATACTGATGGGCTCCAAATCCAATAGCGATGTCCGTTTTGCTCCACGAATTCATGGAGAGCTAACCCTAACCCTAAGTGGAATTTTCCCCAAAGCCATTTCCCCATGTATTTTGTCAGGAAATGTATATAAGGCCAACTAAAAAGTCGTGCTCCCTCCTAACCATACTGATGGGCTCCAAATCCAATAGCGATGTCCGTTTTGCTCTACGAATTCATGGAGAGCTAACCCTAACCCTAAGTGGAATTTTCCCCAAAGGCATTTCCCCGTGTATTTTGCCAGGAAATGTATATAAGGCCAGCTAAAAAGTCATGCTCCCACTTAACCTTACTGATGGACTCCAAATCCAATAGCGATGTCTGTTTTGCTCTCCAAATTCATGGAGAGCTAACCCTAACCCTAAGTGGAATTTTCCCCAAAGGCATTCCCCATGTATTTTACTAGGAAATATACATAAGTCTGGTTAAAAAATCGTGCTCCCTCCTAACAATACTGATGGGCTCCAAATCCAATAGCGATGTCCGTTTTGCTCTGCGAATTCATGGAGAGCTAACCCTAACCCTAAGTGGAATTTTCCCCAAAGACATTTCCCCGTGTATTTTGCCAGGAAATGTATATAAGGCCAACTAAAAAGTCGTGCTCCTTCCTAACCATACTGATGGGCTCCAAATCCAATAGCGATGTCCGTTTTGCTCTGCGAATTCATGGAGAGCTAACCCTAACCCTAAGTGGAATATTCCCCAAAGGTTTTTCCCCGTGTATTTTGCCAGGAAATGTATATAAGACCGGCTAAAAAGTCGTGCTCCCTCCAAACCCTACTCCAAATCCAATGGCGATGTCCATTTTGCTCTGCGAATTCATGGAGCGCTAACCCTAACCCTAAGTGGAATTTTCCCCAATGGCATTCCCCATGTATTTTACAAGGAAATATACATATGTCTGGTTAAAAAGTCGTGCTCCCTCCTAACCAAACTGATGGTCTCCAAATCCAATGATGATGTCCATTTTGCTCTGCGAATTCATGGAGAGCTAACCCTAACCCTAAGTGGAATTTTCCCCAAAGCCATTTCCCCATGTATTTTGCCAGGAAATGTATATAAGGCCAACTAAAAAGTCGTGCTCCCTCCTAACCATACTGATGGGCTCCAAATCCAATAGCGATGTCCGTTTTGCTCTGCGAATTCATGGAGAGCTAACCCTAACCCTAAGTGGAATTTTCCCCGTGTATTTTGCCAGGAAATGTATATAAGGCCATCTAAAAAGTCGTGTTCCTTCCTAACCATACTGATGGGCTCCAAATCCAATAGCGATGTCCGTTTTGCTGTGCGAATTCATGGAGAGCTAACCCTAACCCTAAGTGGAATTTTCCCCAAAGGCATTTCCCCGTGTATTTTGCCAGGAAATGTATATAAGGCCGGCTAAAAAGTCGTGCTCCCTCTAAACCTTACTCCAAATCCAAGGGCGATGTCCATTTTGCTCTGCGAATTCATGGAGAGCTAACGCTAACCCTAAGCGGAATTTTCCCCAATGGCATTCCCATTGTATTTTACTAGGAAATATACATAAGTCTGGTTAAAAGTCATGCTACCTCCAAAACATACTGATGGCCTCCCAATCCAATGGTGATGTCCATTTTGCTCTGCAAATTAATGGAGAGCTAACCCTAACCCTAAGTGGAATTTTCCCCAAAGGCATTTCCCTATGTATTTTGCCAGGAAATGTATATAAGGCCAGCTAAAAAGTCATGCTCCCTCCTAACCATAATGATGGGCTCCAACACCAATCGCGATATACGTTTTGCTCTGCGAATTCATGGAGAGTTAACCCTAACCCTAAGTGGAATTTTCCCCAATGGAATTTCCCCTGGATTTTACTAGGAAATATACATAAGTCTGGTTAAAAAGTCATGCTCCCTCCTAACCATACTGATGGGCTCCAAATCCAATGGCGATGTCCGTTTTGCTCTGCAAATTAATGGAGAGCTAACCCTAACCCTAAGTGGAATTTTCCCCAATGGCATTTCCCTATGTATTTTGCCAGGAAATGTATATAAGGCCAGCTAAAAAGACGTGCTCCTTCCTAACCATACTGATGGGCTCCAAATCCAATGGCGATGTCCATTTTGCTCTGGGAATTCATGGAGAGCTAACTCTAACCCTAAGTGGAATTTTCCCCATGTATTTTGCCAGGAAATGTATATAAGGCCGGCTAAAAAGTCGTGTTCCTTCCTAACTATACTGATGGGCTCCAAATCCAATGGCGATGTCCATTTTGCTCTGCGAATTCATGGAGAGCTAACCCTAACCCTAAGTGGAATTTTCCCCAATGGCATTCCCCATGTATTTTACTAGGAAATATACATAAGTCTGGATAAAAAGTCATGCTCCCTCCTAACCATACTCATGGTCTCCAAATTAAAGGGCGATGTCCATTTTGCTTTGTGAATTCATGGAGCGCTAACCCTAACCCTAAGTGGAATTTTCCCCGTGTATTTTGCCAGTAAATGTATATAAGGCCAGCTAAAAAGTCGTGTTCCTTCCTAACCATACTGATGGTCTCCAAATCCAATGGCGATGTCCATTTTGCTCTGCGAATTCATGGAGAGCTAACCCTAACCCTAAGTGGAATTTTCCCCAATGGCATTCACCATGTATTTTCCTAGTAAATGTATACAAGGCCAGCTAAAAAGTTGTGCTCCCTCCTAACCATACTGATGGGCTCCAAATCCAATGGCGATGTCCATTTTGCTCTGCGAATTCATGGAGAGCTAACCGTAACACTAAGTGAAATTTTCCCCAAAGGCATTTCCCCGTGTATTTTACTAGGAAATATACATAAGTCTGGTTAAAAAGTCATGCTCCCTCCTAACCATACTGATGGGCTCCAAATCCAATGGCGATGTCCATTTTGCTCTGCGAATTCATGGAGAGCTATACCTAACCCTAAGTGGAATTTTCCCCAAAGGCATTTCCCCGTGTATTTTGCCAGAAAATGTATATAAGAGTTGCTAAAAAGTCATGCTCCCTCCTAACCATACTGAAGGGCTCCAAATCCGATGGCGATGTCCATTTTGCTCTGCAAATTCATGGTGAGCTAACCCTAACCCTAAGCGGAATTTTCCCCAATGGCATTCCCCATGTATTTTACTAGGAAATATACATAAGTCTGGTTAAAAAGTCATGCTTCCTCCTAACCATACTGATGGGCTCCAAATCCAATGGCGATGTCCATTTTGCTCTGGGAATTCATGGAGAGCTATACCTAACCCTAAGCGGAATTTTCCCTAATGGCATTCCCCATGTATTTTAGTAGGAAATATACATAAGTCTGGTTAAATAGTCGTGCTCACTCCTAACCATACTGATGGTCTCCAAATCCAATGATCATGTCGATTTTGCTCTGCGAATTCATGGAGAGCTAACCCTAACCCTAAGCGGAATTTTCCCCAATTGCATTCCCCATGTATTTTACTAGGAAATATACATTAGTCTGGTTAAAAAGTCATGCTCCCTCCTAACCATACTCATGGTCTCCAAATTTTTCAGAGAACTTTTTATTTTTTTCTTTAAAAAAAAACAAACACAAATATGTCGTCATTTGTCAATCATTAAGACATTGAAATACAATTTTTTTTGTTGTGTGTACCCCTCCCTCCCTCCACCCCCCCATCCCCCCTCCTCCTTCCCCCCCCCGACTTCCCAGAACCCGTACACGGTATGGATTTTTAACTAACACAGTCTAAAATCTATTGAGAAAAAAAGAAATAAAGAAATTAATGACATTCTAGATTGAACTTAGCTTCTTCTTACTGAACTAACTTTTAACAGTTTAAATCATTTCTGATCTTAAGCATAGGCTAACTGGAATTTCTTAGTCCCGTATTTATTTTGTATATAGTCAATCCATTTTTTCCAGTCTCGTTTATATCTCTCATTTGAATGATCTTTGAGATATGCCGATATTTTAGCCATTTCAGCTAAGTTTGTTACTTTCAATGTCCATTCTTGGATTGTAGGCAAGTCTTCCTTCTTCCAATATTGCGCCACCAACAGTCTTGCTGCAGTTATCAGGTGCAGAATCAAATTGGTCTCTACCACTGTAAAATCAGTACATATACCTAGTAAAAATAACTGTGGAATAAACTTTATCCTTTTTTTAAAAACATTTTGCATGACCCACCATATTTTTATCCAAAATGCCTTAACCTTTTGGCAGGTCCACCATATATGATAATATGTAGCATCGAGAGAACCACACCTCCAACATTTAGGCTGTACATTCGGATACATAGAAGCCAACTTTTTAGGATCTAAATGCCATCTATAAAACATCTTGTAAAAATTTTCTCTCAGATTTTGAGCTTGTGTAAATTTCACATTTCTTACCCAAATTCTTTCCCATGTATCCAACATTATTGGTTCCTCAATATTTTGAGCCCATTTTATCATACAATCTTTAACTAATTCTGTTTCCGAATCCATCTGTATTAATACATTATATATCCTCTTTATATGCATTAAGCTTTGATCTCTTATTTGTTTAAACAGATTATCCTCAACTTGAATAAAGCCAATTTTTTGATCTATTTTCCACCTAGCCTGTAATTGCCCATACTGGAACCATGTTTGAACTACCTTCTCCTCTTTTAATACCTCTAAAGATTTTAATTGTAATACCCCCCTTTCCGAGGTAAGAAGCTGTCTGTAAGTAAATCTGTCCTGTTTTTGTGCTGTATTCATATTTTCAATTGCATGTCTAGGAATTGCCCACATGGGTATCTTGTCATTTAATTTATATTGGTATTTCTTCCAAACCCGCAATAAAGCATTTCTCAAAATATGACTTTTAAAGTTCTTATCCAATTTTTTGTTGAATAACAGGTAAGCATGCCAACCAAATACCAGATCGTGTCCCTCAATGTTCAATATTCTATCATTGGTTAAATGAATCCAATCACTAATTACAGATAATGCCACTGCATCATAATATAGTTTTAAATTAGGTAGTTTCAATCCTCCTCTCTCGCGTACATCTTGCATTATTTTCATCTTTACCCTCGGCTTCTTTCCTGCCCACACAAATTTATTGATACCCTTCTGCCATTCTAAAAGGTTCGCATCTTTTTTAAGTATAGGTAACATTTGGAAAAGAAATAAAAATTTTGGTAAAATGTTCATTTTCACTGCCGCTATCCTGCCCAGCAAAGATAAGTGCAATTTCTCCCATTTTTTCATCTCTGTCTGTATGCTATGCCAAAGTGGTTCATAATTATGCTTATATAATTTCCCATTTGAAGTTAAAATGTTAACTCCAAGATATTTGACTTTTTTAACTACCTCACATCCTAGCATCACTCCTAATTCTTCCTTTTGTTTAATATTCATATTTATAGCTAATATTTTGGTTTTTCCTAAGTTTATTTTAAAGCCAGACACTTGACCATATTGATTAATCGTATTCATTAAAACCATACTGGATTCCTGCGGTTGTTCCAATATTATGACCAAATCATCCGCAAAAGCGCGGACTCTATATTCTTGCTGCCTAATCTTGATCCCTTTTAAACCATCCAAGCCCCGTATTTTATTCAACAATACTTCCAAAGTTATAATAAACAATAATGGGGACAAAGGACAACCCTGTCTTGTACCTTTTCCAATTTGAAAAGAGTCTGTTAAACTTCCATTGACTATGATTTGTGCTGTTTGCTGTTGGTATATTGCTTTAATTGACTGTAAAAAGTTATCTCCTATCTGCATTTTTTGCAATATCTTCAGCAGAAATTGCCAGTTAACTCGATCAAAGGCCTTCTCAGCATCCAAAAATATAAACGCAGCAGGGATCTGGTTGTTCTTTCCCAAATATTCTAATGCATTAATAATTAATCTGACATTACTTTTCATCTGTCTCCCTTGTATAAAACCTGTTTGGTCCGTATGTATCAATTGTTGAATGACCAACATTAACCTATTTGCTAATATTTTAGTAAAAATTTTATAATCTACATTCAGTAATGAAATGGGTCTATAATTTTTGGGTTGAGTAGTATCTTGATCTTCTTTGGGTATCAAAGATATAAACGCTGTCTTCCAAGATGGAGGGACTTTACCTTCCGTTTGAATCATATTAAATAATTCTCTAAGAGGTTCTACCATTTCTAACTGTAAGTTTTTGTAGTAAACCGCTGTCAAGCCATCTGTACCTGGTGCTTTCCCTGGCTTTAATTGCTTAATTACCTGCAGGATTTCCCCCGAGGTTATTGGTTGATTCAATTTTTGCCTGTGTTCTTCTCTAACTGAAGGTATTTTCTCCTTGTCTAAATATTTGTCTATGTCTAAACCATTAATTTTATCCCCTTTATACAGTTCTGTAAAAAATTCCCAGAAAGCCTTTTGAATCTCATGGTCTCCAAATTAAAGGGCGATGTCCATTTTGCTTTGTGAATTCATGGAGCGCTAACCCTAACCCTAAGTGGAATTTTCCCCGTGTATTTTGCCAGTAAATGTATATAAGGCCAGCTAAAAAGTCGTGTTCCTTCCTAACCATACTGATGGTCTCCAAATCCAATGATGATGTCCATTTTGCTCTGCGAATTCATGGAGAGCTAACCCTAACCCTAAGTGGAATTTTCCCCAATGGCATTCACCATGTATTTTCCTAGTAAATGTATACAAGGCCAGCTAAAAAGTTTTGCTCCCTCCTAACCATACTGATGGGCTCCAAATCCAATGGCGATGTCCATTTTGCTCTGCGAATTCATGGAGAGCTAACCGTAACCCTAAGTGAAATTTTCCCCAAAGGCATTTCCCCGTGTATTTTACTAGGAAATATACATAAGTCTGGTTAAAAAGTCATGCTCCCTCCTAACCATACTGATGGGCTCCAAATCCAATGGCGATGTCCATTTTGCTCTGCGAATTCATGGAGAGCTATACCTAACCCTAAGTGGAATTTTCCCCAAAGGCATTTCCCCGTGTATTTTGCCAGAAAATGTATATAAGAGTTGCTAAAAAGTCATGCTCCCTCCTAACCATACTGAAGGGCTCCAAATCCGATGGCGATGTCCATTTTGCTCTGCAAATTCATGGTGAGCTAACCCTAACCCTAAGCGGAATTTTCCCCAATGGCATTCCCCATGTATTTTACTAGGAAATATACATAAGTCTGGTTAAAAAGTCATGCTTCCTCCTAACCATACTGATGGGCTCCAAATCCAATGGCGATGTCCATTTTGCTCTGGGAATTCATGGAGAGCTATACCTAACCCTAAGCGGAATTTTCCCTAATGGCATTCCCCATGTATTTTAGTAGGAAATATACATAAGTCTGGTTAAATAGTCGTGCTCACTCCTAACCATACTGATGGTCTCCAAATCCAGTGATCATGTCGATTTTGCTCTGCGAATTCATGGAGAGCTAACCCTAACCCTAAGCGGAATTTTCCCCAATTGCATTCCCCATGTATTTTACTAGGAAATATACATTAGTCTGGTTAAAAAGTCATGCTCCCTCCTAACCATACTGATGGGCTCCAACTCCATTCACGCTATACGTTTTGCTCTGCGAATTCATGGAGAGTTAACCCTAACCCTAAGTGGAATTTTCCCCAATGGCATTCCCCATGTATTTTACTAGGAAATATACATAAGTCTGGTTAAAAAGTCATGCTCCCTCCTAACCATACTGATGGTCTCCAAATCCAATGATGATGTCCATTTTGCTCTGCGAATTCATGGAGAGCTAACCATAACCCTAAGTGGAATTTTCCCCAATGGCATTCACCATGTATTTTCCTAGTAAATGTATACAAGGCCGGCTAAAAAGTTGTGCTCCCTCCTAACCATACTGATGGGCTCCATATCCAATGGCGATGTCCATTTTGCTCTGCGAATTCATGGAGAGCTAACCCTAACACAAAGTGAAATTTTCCCCAAAGGCATTTCCCCGTGTATTTTACTAGGAAATATACATAAGTCTGGTTAAAAAGTCATGCTCCCTCCTAACCATACTGATGGTCTCCAAATTAAAGGGCGATGTCCATTTGCTTTGCGAATTCATGGAGCGCTAACCCTAACCCTAAGTGGAATTTTCCCCGTGTATTTTGCCAGGAAATGTATATAAGGCCAGCTAAAACGTCGTGCTCCTTCCTAACCATACTGATGGGCTCCAAATCCAATGGCGATGTCCATTTTGCTCTGCAAATTCATGGAGAGCTAACCCTAACCCTAAGTGGAATTTTCCCCAAAGATATTTCCCCATGTATTTTACTAGGAAATATACATAAGTCTGGTTAAAAAGTCATGCTCCCTCCTAACCATACTGATGGTCTCCAAATTAAAGGGCGATGTCCATTTTGCTTTGCGAATTCATGGAGCGCTAACTCTAACTCTAAGTGGAATTTTCCCCGTGTATTTTGCCAGGAAATGTATATAAGGCCAGCTAAAAAGCCGTGTTCCTTCCTAACCATACTGATGGTCTCCAAATCCAATGATGATGTCCATTTTGCTCTGCGAATTCATGGAGAGCTAACCATAACCCTAAGTGGAATTTTCCCCAATGGCATTCACCATGTATTTTCCTAGTAAATGTATACAAGGCCGGCTAAAAAGTTGTGCTCCCTCCTAACCATACTGATGGGCTCCATATCCAATGGCGATGTCCATTTTGCTCTGCGAATTCATGGAGAGCTATACCTAACCCTAAGTGGAATTTTCCCCAAAGGCATTTCCCCGTGTATTTTGCCAGGAAATGTATATAAGAGTTGCTAAAAAGTCGTGCTCCCTCCTAACCATACTGAAGGGCTCCAAATCCAATGGCGATGTCCATTTTTCTCTGCGAATTCATGGTGAGCTAACCCTAACCCTAAGCGGAATTTTCCCCAATGGCATTCCCCATGTATTTTACTAGGAAATATACATAAGTCTGGTTAAAAAGTCGTGCTCCCTCCTAACCATACTGATGGTCTCCAAATCCAATGGCGATGTCCATTTTGCTCTGCAAATTCATGGAGAGCTAACCCTAACGCTAAGTGGAATTTTCCCCAATGGCATTCCCCCTGTATTTTACTAGGAAATATACATAAGTCTGGTTAAAAAGTCATGCTCCCTCCTAACCATACTGATGGTCTCCAAATTAAAGGGCGATGTCCATTTTGCTTTGCGAATTCATGGAGCGCTAACTCTAACTCTAAGTGGAATTTTCCCTGTGTATTTTGCCAGGAAATGTATATAAGGCCAGCTAAAAAGCCGTGTTCCTTCCTAACCATACTGATGGTCTCCAAATCCAATGATGATGTCCATTTTGCTCTGCGAATTCATGGAGAGCTAACCCTAACCCTAAGTGGAATTTTCCCCAATGGCATTCACCATGTATTTTCCTAGTAAATGTATACAAGGCCGGCTAAAAAGTTGTGCTCCCTCCTAACCATACTGATGGGCTCCATTTCCAATGGCGATGTCCATTTTGCTCTGCGAATTCATGGAGAGCTAACCCTAACACAAAGTGAAATTTTCCCCAAAGGCATTTCCCCGTGTATTTTACTAGGAAATATACATAAGTCTGGTTAAAAAGTCATGCTCCCTCCTAACCATACTGATGGTCTCCAAATTAAAGGGCGATGTCCATTTTGCTTTGCGAATTCATGGAGAGCTAACCCTAACCCTAAGTGGAATTTTCCCCGTGTATTTTGCCAGGAAATGTATATAAGGCCAGCTAAAAAGTCATGCCCCCTCCTAACCATACTGATGGGCTCCAAATCCAATGGCGATGTCCATTTTGCTCTGCAAATTCATGGAGAGCTAACCCTAACGCTAAGTGGAATTTTCCCCAATGGCATTCCCCATGTATTTTACTAGGAAATATACATAAGTCTGGTTAAAAAGTCATGCTCCCTCCTAACCATACTGATGGTCTCCAAATTAAAGGGCGATGTCCATTTTGCTTTGCGAATTCATGGAGCGCTAACCCTAACCCTAAGTGGAATTTTCCCCGTGTATTTTGCCAGGAAATGTATATAAGGCCAGCTAAAAAGTCGTGCTCCCTCCTCACCCTACTGATGGTCTCCAAATCCAATGATGATGTCCATTTTGCTCTGCGAATTCATGGAGAGCTAACCCTAACCCTAAGTGGAATTTTCCCCAATGGCATTCACCATGTATTTTCCTAGTAAATGTATACAAGGCCGGCTAAAAAGTTGTGCTCCCTCCTAACCATACTAATGGGCTCCAAATCCAATGGCGATGTCCATTTTTCTCTGCGAATTCATGGAGAGCTAACCCTAACACTAAGTGAAATTTTCCCAAAAGGCATTTCCCCGTGTATTTTACTAGGAAATATACATAAGTCTGGTTAAAAAGTCATGCTCCCTCCTAACCATACTGATGGGCTCCAAATCCAATGGTGATGTCCATTTTGCTCTGTGAATTCATGGAGAGCTATACCTAACCCTAAGTGGAATTTTCCCCAAAGGCATTTCCCCGTGTATTTTGCCAGGAAATGTATATAAGACTTGCTAAAAAGTCGTGCTCCCTCCTAACCATACTGAAGGGCTCCAAATCCAATGGTGATGTCCGTTTTGCTCTGCGAATTCATGGAGAGCTAACCCTAACCCTATGTGGAATTTTCCCCAAAGGCATTCACCATGTATTTTACTAGAAAATGTGTACAAGGCCGGTTAAAAAGTTGTGCTCCCTCGGAGGGGAGGGGCTGCCGCCGTCGGGAGCTCAACAAAGCTCCTGCCAGGACTCTGGTTCGTATATCTTATAAGATCTATAGATATCTCCCCTTTCTGGCAGAAAGGGGCAGGGAGGAGGTCAGTCGTTAGGATCTCTTTGTAATTCATAGCTTTTCTTTTTGCTGTGAATGGAGAAGAGGTTCAACATTAGCTGAGCCTTTACTCCGGCCAGTTTTCCGCGCTGCCTTTTTTGCAGCCTAGGCAGATTGCCTCCCCCCCCAGGACAAAGCTAAGTTATTTAAAAGCCAATCCGGGCGGGGACCATTCCCGAGGAATTTTCTCTATTACTATTTAAAATACCAGCTTCAATTTCGCAAAAGGCTCCCTTTCTTTTTTAGCTGCGTCACAAGATGGCGATCTCGTAGCTTTTGTGTTTGATCTGACGCAGCTAGCTGACCCTACCCTCCTGAAGGCTTCTCCGTACTAATTGCCAAAAGATTAACTGAGGGGAGCACAGACTTTGATTTTTGGCTCGCTTGATTGCTTGTCTTTTATTTTTATTCTGGAATGGCTCCCAAACCTAAACAGAAGCGCTTCCTTAATAACATATCTCCAAAAACTGCTATGAAGCCGTTGCCCTTGTCTCCTACACCCTCCACGGGAGATTTGCTAACACAAGAATTCCTTCTCAAAACGCTTAATGATTTCAGACAGGAGATTAATCAACTGATATCGGATTTATGTGATCAATTTGATGCTAAAATTGCTCAGGCAAAGCAGGATATGATCGGAGTAATGACAGTCATGACAGATTATATTGCTGAAACAGAGGACAAAGTGGAACTTTTGGAAAAAACTAACCTTAATCTGATATCAAAAATTCAAATGTTAGAACAGGAAATTCAATCTGCCCAAAAAGAACTTGTTATGATAAATTATAACAAGACTGCCTTTGCTATACGAGTTAGAGGACTGCGTGAAAACCAACAGGAGAATTTGAAACAGACATTCTTTGAGGCTTTCAGTCGCTTGGTGGGAAGTCCGGGACTTAACTTTGATTGGCAGATTCAAAGAATTTACCGCCAGAATTCCTGGGTAGCAAAACAGCGACAGCTACCGAGGGACATAATAATATACTTTACTACAAGGGAATCTAGAAATCAGATAATACAGAGGCTTTACGGAAAGAGGTTGAGAATTGATGGGGAGGACTTGATTGTTTTCAAAGAGATTCCATTTCAATTATTAAGAACAAGAAAAGAGTACGCTTTCTTAACCGAAGAACTCAGAAACTCTCAGATTTCATACAAATGGGAAGTCCCAGCTGGTATTACAGTTACATTTGGTAACCAAAAACACCGCATTAATTCCGTCTGTGAAGCCCGGAAATTTTACTACGAGACCCTGAAGGCGGGACTTCCTGACTCATCCGGATCTGGGGAGAGACAAGGAGAAGGAGAAGACAAACAGCGAGACACGTGGCTACAAGGCGGAGCGTGTTGTTTTTCTCTTCCGGAAGGGCAGAAGACTAAAGAATAAAGACTAAGCGATGCTTTTAAAGCTTTACGATTTCCGTCTGGGATAAAATGGAAAAGTGGCATATCGATGATGAGACATGGAGACTGAAAGAAGCGTTGCTGATTGTGGACATATATTGTACAGTAGTTTTGTCTGAACTCTAACTCAAATTGTGTATGAACTATTTTCTTAGGCGAGGAGAGCGGAAATTGTGATCTTTTTGAATTGCGGTTTGGGACGAACGGAGTTGGGAGGTGCGTGGGAGAGGGAAGGGCAACGAAAGTTTAATTAGATTACTTGGGGCTAGAACGCAAGCTGATGTTTGTTTGAGTTGCTATATCAATATAAGGTTAAGAAAGATTGGTCGGAGAATCTTCAGGAAAGTGGAGTAAACATGGGAGGAGCAATGAATGTGGATAAAATATATATGTGGATATGGATAAAGGCAGGGTAGAAGGTAAAAAACTTATATGTGGAGGTGGGTAAGGATAGAAAGGGAGGTGTTGGAAATGAAAAATGAAAGAAGTATTTGAGTTTAATGGTGTTATAGAAAGGTTTGGATATTTGGATAAAAAAGAGATAAATTAAAGGTCTGAATAGATAGACAAAGCAAGGAGATTTTTAGTTGGGGAATTCTAATTGATCAACTTACCTGGCTCTAATATAGTTTGAAACCCTGCAAGTAGCAAAATAATCGAAACTTGGAATGAGTCACATTGTTTAAGATTTACAGATAATGGGAAGCTGTGTTAACGTAGTGGGTTTATTGACCCTTTTTGTTTCTTTCTTCTTTTTGTGTGTGAGTGTGTGTTTTTTTTTAATTTCTTATTTTCACTATTTTTCCTTTTTCTTTTTGGTTTTACTTTTATCTTATTTTTTTAATTTTAAAGTTAGCTGGCCTTATTATAATCAAATGCTTGTTAAAGAATTATGCCGGGCATGGGACCTGCGAAGCCGTAAGGGGGTTAGGGAGGGGGGATTATAGGGGGGAGGGGGGAGGGTGGAATTACAGCTTCAATCCTTAGAACAATAAGAATTCACTTGTGTACTGCGGCTCGTTTTTTTTTTTTTTTTTTTTCCTTTTTTCTTTTTCTACTTTTATTGTAAAAAACAAATTGAATTGTATGGATACACCAAAGTGAGGAGAAGAGGGAAAGAGAAGGGAGAAGTAAAGAGGGAGTGAGAGGGAATGTAAGGAGGGTGAAATGGAGGGAGGGGGAGATGTCTGAGGGGGTAGGGAAGTAGAAGAGGGGAATGCTGGAGGGGTGAAAGGAAAGTTGGAGGGGGAGAAGAGAGGGTGTATGGGGGAATGAAGTGTTATGTTGGGGTTTTTTTTTTTTCCTTTTTTTCTTTTTTTTTTTTTATGCACAGTATATAAGTGATTGTATAAAATGAAAATGAAAATGAAATAAAATATTAAAAGACAGGAAGGACTTATTCTTAATAAAGGAAAATATGAAGGAAACAACTGTTGCAAATAGAGTTCTAAATTTTGTACTTTGACCATCCAATAAAAATAAAATTAATAAAAAAAAGTTGTGCTCCCTCCTAACCATATTGATGGGATCCAAATCCAATGGCAATGTCCCTTTTGCTCTGCGAATTCATGGAGAGCTAACCCTAACCCTAAGCGGAATTTTCCCCAATGGCATTTCCCATGTATTTTACTAGGAAATATACATAAGTCTGGTTAAAAAGTCGTGCTCCCTCCTAACCATACTGATGGGGTCCAAATCCAATGGCAATGGCCATTTTGCTCTGCGAATTCATGGAGCGCTAATCCTAACCCTAAGTGGAATTTTCCCCAATGGCATTCCCCATGTAATTTACTAGGAAATATACATATGTCTGGTAAAAAAAGACGTGCTCTCTCCTAACCATACTGATGGTCTCCAAATCCAATGATGATGTCCATTTTGCTCTGCGAATTCATGGAGAGCTAACCCTAACCCTAAGCGGAATTTTCCGCAATGGCATTCCCCATGTATTTTACTAGGAAATATACATAAGTCTGGTTAAAGAGTCATGCTCCCTCCTAACCATACTGATGGTCTCCAAATTAAAGGGCGATGTCCATTTTGCTTTGCGAATTCATGGAGCGCTAACCCTAACCCTAAGTGGAATTTTCCCCGTGTATTTTGCCAGGAAATGTATATAAGGCCAGCTAAAAAGTCGTGCTCCTTCCTCACCCTACTGATGGTCTCCAAATCCAATGGCGATGTCCATTTTGCTCTGCAAATTCATGGAGAGCTAACCCTAACACAAAGTGAAATTTTCCCCAAAGGCATTTCCCCGTGTATTTTACTAGGAAATATACATAAGTCTGGTTAAAAAGTCATGCTCCCTCCTAACCATACTGATGGTCTCCAAATTAAAGGGCGATGTCCATTTTGCTTTGCGAATTCATGGAGCGCTAACCCTAACCCTAAGTGGAATTTTCCCCGTGTATTTTGCCAGGAAATGTATATAAGGCCAGCTAAAAAGTCATGCCCCCTCCTAACCATACTGATGGGCTCCAAATCCAATGGCGATGTCCATTTTGCTCTGCAAATTCATGGAGAGCTAACCCTAACGCTAAGTGGAATTTTCCCCAATGGCATTCCCCATGTATTTTACTAGGAAATATACATAAGTCTGGTTAAAAAGTCATGCTCCCTCCTAACCAAACTGATGGTCTCCAAATTAAAGGGCGATGTCCATTTTGCTTTGCGAATTCATGGAGCGCTAACCCTAACCCTAAGTGGAATTTTCCCCGTGTATTTTGCCAGGAAATGTATATAAGGCCAGCTAAAAAGTCGTGCTCCCTCCTCACCCTACTGATGGTCTCCAAATCCAATGATGATGTCCATTTTGCTCTGCGAATTCATGGAGAGCTAACCCTAACCCTAAGTGGAATTTTCCCCAATGGCATTCACCATGTATTTTCCTAGTAAATGTATACAAGGCCGGATAAAAAGTTGTGCTCCCTCCTAACCATACTAATGGGCTCCAAATCCAATGGCGATGTCCATTTTTCTCTGCGAATTCATGGAGAGCTAACCCTAACACTAAGTGAAATTTTCCCCAAAGGCATTTCCCCGTGTATTTTACTAGGAAATATACATAAGTCTGGTTAAAAAGTCATGCTCCCTCCTAACCATACTGATGGGCTCCAAATCCAATGGTGATGTCCATTTTGCTCTGTGAATTCATGGAGCGCTATACCTAACCCTAAGTGGAATTTTCCCCAAAGGCATTTCCCCGTGTATTTTGCCAGGAAATGTATATAAGACTTGCTAAAAAGTCGTGCTCCCTCCTAACCATACTGAAGGGCTCCAAATCCAATGGTGATGTCCGTTTTGCTCTGCGAATTCATGGAGAGCTAACCCTAACCCTATGTGGAATTTTCCCCAAAGGCATTCACCATGTATTTTACTAGAAAATGTGTACAAGGCCGGCTAAAAAGTTGTGCTCCCTCCTAACCATATTGATGGGCTCCAAATCCAATGGCAATGTCCCTTTTGCTCTGCGAATTCATGGAGAGCTAACCCTAACCCTAAGCGGAATTTTCCCCAATGGCATTTCCCATGTATTTTACTAGGAAATATACATAAGTCTGGTTAAAAAGTCGTGCTCCCTCCTAACCATACTGATGGGGTCCAAATCCAATGGCAATGGCCATTTTGCTCTGCGAATTCATGGAGCGCTAATCCTAACCCTAAGTGGAATTTTCCCCAATGGCATTCCCCATGTAATTTACTAGGAAATATACATATGTCTGGTAAAAAAAGACGTGCTCTCTCCTAACCATACTGATGGTCTCCAAATCCAATGATGATGTCCATTTTGCTCTGCGAATTCATGGAGAGCTAACCCTAACCCTAAGCGGAATTTTCCGCAATGGCATTCCCCATGTATTTTACTAGGAAATATACATAAGTCTGGTTAAAGAGTCATGCTCCCTCCTAACCATACTGATGGTCTCCAAATTAAAGGGCGATGTCCATTTTGCTTTGCGAATTCATGGAGCGCTAACCCTAACCCTAAGTGGAATTTTCCCCGTGTATTTTGCCAGGAAATGTATATAAGGCCAGCTAAAAAGTCGTGCTCCTTCCTCACCCTACTGATGGTCTCCAAATCCAATGGCGATGTCCATTTTGCTCTGCAAATTCATGGAGAGCTAACCCTAACGCTAAGTGGAATTTTCCCCAATGGCATTCCCCATGTATTTTACTAGGAAATATACATAAGTCTGGTTAAAAAGTCATGCTCCCTCCTAACCATACTGATGGTCTCCAAATTAAAGGGCGATGTCCATTTTGCTTTGCGAATTCATGGAGCGCTAACTCTAACTCTAAGTGGAATTTTCCCTGTGTATTTTGCCAGGAAATGTATATAAGGCCAGCTAAAAAGTGTTCCTTCCTAACCATACTGATGGTCTCCAAATCCAATGATGATGTCCATTTTGCTCTGCGAATTCATGGAGAGCTAACCATAACCCTAAGTGGAATTTTCCCCAATGGCATTCACCATGTATTTTCCTAGTAAATGTATACAAGTCCGGCTAAAAAGTTGTGCTCCCTCCTAACCATACTGATGGGCTCCATATCCAATGGCGATGTCCATTTTGCTCTGCGAATTCATGGAGAGCTAACCCTAACACAAAGTGAAATTTTCCCCAAAGGCATTTCCCCGTGTATTTTACTAGGAAATATACATAAGTCTGGTTAAAAAGTCATGCTCCCTCCTAACCATACTGATGGTCTCCAAATTAAAGGGCGATGTCCATTTTGCTTTGCGAATTCATGGAGCGCTAACCCTAACCCTAAGTGGAATTTTCCCCGTGTATTTTGCCAGGAAATGTATATAAGGCCAGCTAAAACATCGTGCTCCTTCCTAACCATACTGATGGGCTCCAAATCCAATGGCGATGTCCATTTTGCTCTGCAAATTCATGGAGAGCTAACCCTAACGCTAAGTGGAATTTTCCCCAATGGCATTCCCCATGTATTTTACTAGGAAATATACATAAGTCTGGTTAAAAAGTCATGCTCCCTCCTAACCATACTGATGGTCTCCAAATTAAAGGGCGATGTCCATTTTGCTTTGCGAATTCATGGAGCGCTAACCCTAACCCTAAGTGGAATTTTCCCCGTGTATTTTGCCAGGAAATGTATATAAGGCCAGCTAAAAAGTCGTGCTCCCTCCTCACCCTACTGATGGTCTCCAAATCCAATGATGATGTCCATTTTGCTCTGTGAATTCATGGAGAGCTATACCTAACCCTAAGTGGAATTTTCCCCAAAGGCATTTCCCCGTGTATTTTGCCAGGAAATGTATATAAGACTTGCTAAAAAGTCGTGCTCCCTCCTAACCATACTGAAGGGCTCCAAATCCAATGGTGATGTCCGTTTTGCTCTGCGAATTCAGGGAGAGCTAACCCTAACCCTAAGTGGAATTTTCCCCAATGGCATTCCCCATGTATTTTACTAGGTAATATACATAAGTCGGGTTAAATAGTCGTGCTCACTCCTAACCATACTGATGGTCTCCAACTCCAATGATGATGTCCATTTTGCTCTGCGAATTCATGGAGAGCTAACCCTAACCCTAAGTGGAATTTTCCCCAATGGCATTCCCCATGTATTTTACTAGGTAATATACATAAGTCTGGTTAAAAAGTCATGCTCCCTCCTAACCATAATGATGGGCTCCAACTCCAATCGCGATGTACGTTTTGCTCTGCGAATTCATGGAGAGTTAACCCTAACCCTAAGTGGAATTTTCCCCAATGGAATTTCCCCTGGATTTTACTAGGAAATATACATAAGTCTGGTTAAAAAGTCATGCTCCCTCCTAACCATACTGATGGGCTCCAAATCCAATGGCGATGTCCGTTTTGCTCTGCAAATTAATGGAGAGCTAACCCTAACCCTAAGTGGAATTTTCCCCAATGGCATTTCCCTATGTATTTTGCCAGGAAATGTATATAAGGCTAGCTAAAAAGACGTGCTCCCTCCTAACCATACTGATGGGCTTCAAATCCAATGGCGATGTCCATTTTGCTCTGCGAATTCATGGAGAGCTAACCCTAACGCTAAGTGGAATTTTCCCCAATGGCATTCCCCATGTATTTTACTAGGAAATATACATAAGTCT